>NC_080071.1:58157878-58457878 GCF_949987535.1 Balaenoptera acutorostrata | reverse complement strand
GGATAACATCATAGATGTGATCAAGATCCTTACAGCTAAACTCAAGATTGGAATTAGTAAACAACTGTCTAAAGATGTTTACAAGTGATAATAAGGAAGCAAAGGTAGAAAGAAGAATGTCCAAAATGGAAGCTTCATCAGACCCAAGAATTCTCTGGGTTTGTTGCAAGTCCAGAGTAGGACTTGACCAAGTAAAAGCAAACAATGGAGACAGCATTTTTGTTGTTGGCTCATAGGCCCAAGAGTTCAGCTCCTTCAGGGTCACTCTCTAAGTCCTTGGCTGCTCTGTGCCTTGTTTTCCCCAAAAACAAATTGTAGAGACTAGCACAAACCAGCCCAGTAAAGGTTCATTTCTGCACATTGGCTGTATTCTTATAATTGATAAAGTCAAGGAAAATGCACTCATGGAAATCTAGCTGTTCGAGTACCCCATGACCAATCACCAGACGTACACAATCCCAAGAAACACCCGGATGCCACTTGCCAGAGGCCTGGGATTCAGGAGTTAATGTCTGCAAAACATTTTGAGCTTGTTGGAAGAAAGGCGCTAGATAAATACAAAGTGTTGTTGTTATTATAGGGAAGGAAAAGTAACTGTTAGCTCAGGGTCTGTAATTAGGAAGCAAATATAGTGTCTGGTGGCTTTGATAATAGGATTTCTATGAAGATGTGGCACGCAGTAAGCCTGTTGACTGAAATGTTATAAATGACATGATTTTTGCCATCCTAGTCGGAATCCTTGACATTTTCTTTTTCGGTTTTGCCTTCCTGCCCTTCCCCCACACTCTATTTTTAGGCAAACTCTAAGAAGGCAAGTGTCAAATTAACAGCTCCGAAACTAATAAACTTGGTGTGTTCATGGAGAAATTATGGTCCTGAAGGAATCAGGACTTGCTCCTTTCTTGCTGAAGCCAAATCCTGAAGACTTGGAGTCGAGTGTTGAGAAGATCCTCCGGGTTCCTGCAGAGCCTGGGTCCTTGTCCTGCCCCTTGTCCTCAGCTGGCAAGCCCAGAGCCCTGAGCGAGGCCTGGTTCTGCAGCTTGGAAAAGAAAGCTTGGGAATTCTTTCAAGAGAAGCATAAATCCGAGTTCAGGTCTTGGAAAGTAAGTAAAGAAGGAAATAGTTTTAAAATATTTTAATGTGTTTATCTGCATATTTTCGGTCTACGCATAATGTTCTGAGAATTTAAATGGTTTAAGAAAATCACTTCTTAAAATAAGGAATACTGTTTTTTGGTGGAACAGTTAGCCATTCAGACTCCTGTGACTCTTTCTGTTATCAATTTGCTCGGTGATTTTCACCTGTACTTGCCTCAATTTCTGCCCTGTAAAATTGTCATAACTGATTACCGTTCTCATCGATGTTGCTGGAGAAAGGCAGCAAAGGCAGAATTCACAGATGTTCAGTTAGCGTCTGATCGTTGGCCTGTCATTAACTCGCCAGCTAGAGGCCTTGGTGCAGTTGCTAAACTCCTCCAGCCTGTTTCTCCATAATTTAATAATTATTGAATGATCGAAATGAAATGAAATGCACTTTCATTTAAAGGAAACATCTAAATATATTTTTTAAAATTTTCTAATAACCACATTTTTTTCAACATCTTTATTGGAGTATAATTGCTTTACAATGGTGTGTTAGTTTCTGCTGTATAACAAAGTGAATCAGCTACACATATACATATATCGCCATATCCCTCCCTCTTCCATCTCCCTCCCTCTTACCCTCCCTATCCCATGCCTCTAGGGGGTCACAAAGCACCGAGCTGATCTCCCTGTGCTATGCGGCTGCTTCCCACTAGCTATCTATTTTACATTTGGTAGTGTATATGTGTCCGTGCCACTCTCTTACTTCATCCCAGCTTACCCTTCCCCCTCCGTGTCTTCCATTATCTATGTCTGTGTCTTTATTCCTGTCCTGCCCCTAGGTTCATCAGAACCATTTTTTTTTTTTAGATTCCAGAAGTGCCCATTAAGGACTTTTCCAGTTTTAAAATCTTTTAATTTTTTTTTATGATTTCAGTGTCTTTTCTAAGTGAACACATACAACTACACCTTCTAATGTTGATTTTTCTTGTTGTTGTGTGGTGGTGTTTTTTGTTTTTTGTTTTCTTCCTAATTTTACTGTGGGGACTAGTTTGCTCCAAGGAACTTGGTGCCATAATTCTTGATCTGCATGTTCCTGCTGCACTTTTAGAGCACAGAAGTTTCCTGTGTGTTTATTTCATGGATAATGTCTCCTTTTTCAGTTGTGTTCCATGGGGTAGTGATAGGCTTGCTACTATTATTCCATGGGTTTGGGCTATTTTGTAACAGGAAAAATTTTTCCTGTTACAGCTACAAATAAATTAAAAATATGTAAAATAGAGATCTGTATTTTTCACATGCTTCGTGTCAGCTGTTTGAAGAATTTGGTCCAGCACATTTACCCAGCAGTTACACCGGGCCAGGCAATGCAAGTGGTATCCGCCCTGGGTGAGGGGCAGAGGTGGGGTGGATGGTGGTGAGGCGCTGTGGGAAAAAATCGTCTCTAATTACACGACCATCTCGGCACCCCAAGAGTGGGCTTAATGCTTTCAGAGGTGTTACAACTTATTTAGAGTCTATTTGAATGGATTAAAGTTCGCTTTGCTTTAAAATAAACCGACACTCCCTGGAAACACACTTATTGCTTTGCACTTCGGAAACAGGACTACTGATTTTTTAATGTCAAATTCCGTTTTCCTCAGAAGCAGATGTCCTGAGCAGAGACCCATTTGGAGTTATCAGGATGCATCGTTGGGCTCATGTCACTGCAAAGTAGCAGTTGAAGTACATTAAAAAGATTCTCACACCAATGTAGGGAAATCTACAGGAAATCGTTGTGTAGCTCAAAGAACTATTGTGAGCGGTTGGAGGATTAATGAGATAATGTGTGTAAAGTGCTTTTGAGATACAGATTGTGGCACAGAGCGCACGAGCAGGGTGCTGTCGCGGTGGGCACCGTAGGCAGCCTGTCACAGACCCTGCGGTGACCGCGGTGGGGGGCGTCCTCCTGCTGTCCCCGCGCTGCACCCCTCCCCGCCCCCCCCCGCCCCCCCGCCCCGCCGCTCTCTCGGCCGGAAGGGAGAGGCTCATCACAGGTCCCGGTCCTGTGGTCACCTCCCAAGTCCTCCAACTCCCTGACACAGCTGCTTTCCTCGGGTGACAAATAAGAACGTCCGAAGCGGCTGGAGCCCGCTGCCGCCAGCACACATGGCCAACATGTGAAGCTGTGATATTGCCGAGTTTTGACGCATTCCATCTAGGACACAGGGACAGCAGCGTTTAGCAGTTGACACAAGAGGGGTTTCTACTGCCTGCCAGATAGCTCAAAAACTGCAAGAAATCTTTTGTGGGTTCCCGGAACGCTTTGAATTCTTCTGGCCAGCCTGACAGCCCTCCAATAGCATTCTGGAAAAGACTGCAATGTTCCTGTAGGGCCGGGAGAGCCTTCCTTATGGGGGGTGAATAGGACCCCAGGAAAACTTGAAGGGGACAGTAAATGCCAGGAAAGCAAATACTCTCTCCTGCCGCCCTGCACAGCAGCGGCGGACACCCCGGCAGACAGGACGCGCCTCCGTCCTTCACTGATTCAGGGGAGAAAGGAGCCCGGGTATCTCAGTGGATATTAGCTTTCTCTCCCCTCCGCCACCCCAACTCCTAACCCACCTCTCCCCTCCCCATCCCCTTTCTGCCCCTGCAGGGTTTGTGTTCAACATCAAATTAAGTGTTCATGACAGCTAACCACAAGTTATTAAATGTGATTCACTGCCACATTGCTGGGCCTTCACTGGTGGTACAGAATAACCACTTAGACAAACCATTTGATTCATGGCATTGATACAAAGAGTCTTTCAGAAGGAGAGAGGCCTTCTCAGGCCTTCAGCTGAAAATTGTTTTATTTCCGTTATTCTCTTAAACAGGTTGGTGAGCTGAATTAAACCCCAAATCCTTTCTAACTGCTTAGCTGTGAAATCTTTAAGATGTTACAGAGCTGGTGAGAAGTGGCGGTGGATTGCCAAGTCAGCGGAAATTTAAGAAATCAGTGTCAAAAATGAACTTATGTTTGACAAGTGAGACAAACGATCTGCAGCCGGTGTGAAGGGTGGCAATCTTTTAGTGTTTAATGCTCTTAATAATTTGGTTTCCTATCCTAGAAAGGCATTATTATTTTTGAATATCTCGCTGCTGTGAAGGGAGAGTTGATGAAATAGTAACTGTTGCTTTCCTTGCCTTGAAATTTCCCCCGGTTCATGTTTGGAGACAGTGGATAATGAAAGGCCAATGGTCTTTCAAGTATCAGACACCTCATTTCATTGTTTTCCTATTTCATCTTTCAGAACCTCAGGGTAGCATGTTGACGCCTTGTGAAGGGCGCTGTCCTCTCCTGGATGGAGTGTTCAATCTACTGGGGTGTTAAGTTCTGCTTGTGCTAAGCCAACTGGATTTATGCATTTAGAAGGTCCTAAAATAGGAAGCTAAGTGGTCTTTGTTCAAAACTCGCTGGCCCATGTTTTCTTCCGGATGATGCCCATGGACAGTTCCCCGTAAACGGACAGTGTGACCTGTGCTCGCTGCAGCGTGCTGGGTTCAGAGGCTCACCATCTGTTTATAATTGGCATTCAGATCTGATCCATTATAGAGGTATCCCAAGCTTACTGAATTTAAAAGGGGGTACCAAGTTTGTGTGGATATTTCAGATCTGTCACCTCTCTGCCAAGAGCATGTAATTCATTTTCTTATTACCAACATAGTCTATTAGAAGATAAGTTAGCTACGTAACAAACTGAAGTCTAAGAAAATATCCATATTAGGAAACCTAGTTCGATGATTAAATTAAGCAAGGATTACTTTGGCGTGAATAATTCCACAATCTGCTTTTCTGTCCTGAAAAATGAGTTTAGCAAGGCATGGCTGTGCTTGTAATATTTAACAGCTTTGGTTTCAAGGTTTTGAGTTGTTCCCCTCTCCTTCAGTCTTCCGAACATCTTGATGCAGTGTCACCTATTTGACTATCATTTATGATATTTACAGAACTGGTTTGAGTCAAACAGATGTCTTACTAAAGGGGCCAGATCCAACTTCATGTATATTATTTGTTCATTCATTTATTTATTCAGTGCATAATGAGTGCTTCTTCGGTGAGAGGTATCTTAGAGCAAATCAGATGCATTTCTTCATTAGAGGTCATTCAAAGTAATAGAAAAAATATTATAAGAGCACAATTCGCCAAGGTACATGGAGTTAAGGTAAAATCAAGTTTTCTGTTTAACTGAGGATGAAACCTGCAACCTTTTTGCTTCAGTGTTTATTGAAAAATCTAAATAGATGGTTCCATTTTTCTCCCTTTTAGATAGAATGGAGGAAAAAATTGAATCTTTGGTGACTTGGCAAACTGATAAATCATCATTCTTAAGAAAAAAATGTTCATTTTAATGCATTAATAGGCACTTGCCGTAGAATGTACACTGCAAATCTTTTTTTGTTGCTTTAGCTAAAACCGACCTGTTTCATTGTCTTTGGACTCTTTTCCTCAAGTATAGAGCAAAAAATAAATGCTGGATGATGGAGAGTTTAGATTATGGTTAATCAGTGTTCTAATATACTGCAATAGAAGATATCATGCTATCTGTACGGTGAAGATGGTCTTTACTTGGAAAGCAGTTTCACTAATATTAATAAAAGAAAGTTATTGAAGGACAAAGGGGAATAATTCAAATATTTTTGTTTACTCGAAATTATATATTAGAGGTTGGACTAATGGCTTGCTTTTAGCTTGTAACTTTTTGCATACCTATAAAAACCTGATACAGTCTACTGCTTTAGCAAGATCAGAGAGAAGGTTTAAAGTTCACCAAAAAACATTTTGCCGCATGAAGTTCAAAATCATCCGACACATATGATAATTAAAGGATGAGTATTGGAAGAGTAAGAAACTTGGAGAGAACATGAAATTAAAAAAAAAAAAAAGAACTGTAATGTAAATTGGCAAAATTTGCAGAATTTTATGATTCATGATAGATCCATTTGAGTGTATAAGTAGATTTCAAAAGTCAGTACTCATCTAGGATGGCAAATGTATTCATTTCTTCAACACATTTATTTAACCCCTACTGTGTGCCATTCTCCCTACTGAATACTGGGATTCAGCGGTGAACAAGATAACTTTCATACACATTGTGTCCTACAGTGGGGGAAGGTATGAAAAAAGCAGTTTCCATAAAATGTGGGAAATAGTATTCATTTATTCCACCATCAATTAATTAATAAGTGCCTAGAGTGTACTTGGAAGGAAAGTGGGGACCTTCTGGTAGAGGTCTTAGTGAAAGCCACACAAGCCCTTAAGGAAGAATAAAAGCTTAGGAGGAAGCAGTGCATATGTAGGTAGAGGAAACTATGCTTTCAGCTGAGAAAGCAGACAGGATTTCGCTGTAACTCGCGCAGACAGAAGCAGCGTGGTGAGCCATGAAGCTGGAGACCTAACAGCTAATGCTGAATTTACAATCTGGGCCAGCATCTCAGTACAACCCTGTGAGGTAGCTGCTATTATTATCCCACTTTAGAGATAAGGAAATCGAGGCCGCAAGATCACACATTTAGGAAGTACAGAGCCAGGACTTGAAACCAGCACTCTGGCAGTAGAGTCTCCACTTTTAATTGCTTGAGAAGGTCAGAGAGGGACAATTATCGGCACCAAGAAGTTTTGTCTTTAGACTAGGATGAAGGGAAGCCATCGAAGCACTCAACCAGGGAATGAGATACTCCCATTTGCCTTATAGATGGATCATTCTGACAGCAATGTGGAGAATGGACTCAAAAGGAACAAAGTGAAGATATTGGTTAGAGGCTATTGCAGTGGTCCAACAGAGAGATTCTAGAGGCCAGACTAGGATACGAAAGGAGGAATGGAGAGAAATGAGAGTTTTAAAAGATGTTTAGGGGATAGAACCAAGATGATTTAGTAACTGACTAGGGGTCACAGGGTGGGTAAGGTGTTAAAAAGAGCTCCTGTGTTTCTGACCTGGGTAGATGCTGGTGCTGTCGCCCAGGCTGGGAACAGAGACGGTGGGGACCAGATTTGGGGTACGTGATGAGCTCAGGATATGGGACTTTTTAAAATATATATATGTATGTATTTATTTATTTATTTAGTTTGGTTGGGCCGGGTCTTCATCGCGGCACTCAGGATCTTCACTGTGGCATGCGTGATCTTTTTTTTTTTTTTAGTTGTGACATGTGGGATCTTTTTAGTTGCAGCATGCAGACTTCTTAGTTTCAGCATGCATGCGGGATCTGGTTCCCTGACCAGGGATCGAACCTGGGCCCCCTGCATTGGGAACGCAGAGTCTTACTCACTGGACCACCAGGGAAGTCCCAGGATGGGACATTTCGAGTTTGAGGTTCCTTTGAGGCATCTGAGTGGAAATGTTTGGTATGTAGCTGAATCTCAGGAGAGAAAGACTGGACTGGCAGGGAGTTAAATCATCTTCAGCGCATAGAAATAGGAGGAGTCATTCACACGCAGTGAGAGGAGGCTGGACCCCTCGTGTGTCTTTCTGTCTACGTTCCTGCACAGCAATTCTCTGAGTCTGCTGTTGTCTACGTGTTGTGTTCCTGTATCCTCCCCCTCATTTTCCTCTTCTCACAAAGTAATAGAAGGTGAGAGAAAGGAAGTGAACCCTTATCCGCTTCTTCAGATATCCTGCCCCGTACTTCTTCATTCTGCCTCCTCTTCCTGGTTCCCATTTTCAGCTAAGAGTAAGTTATCTATCATTCTTTCAGGCCACAGAACCAGGAGACACCCCTGACTGTTCCACGCCATAGCCAACCTCCCATCGTGTCCTAGGAGTCTCCCCCAGGAAGATCTTCAGAGCAGGGTCCCATGGTTAAGTCATCCTCTCTTCTCCTTCTCCCATCTGAAGGTCCTTTTTACATGACATCAAGCTCATCTTTCTAGAGAGCAAAGCAGATCAAACCACTCTCTTATGTGAAGAAACTCAAGCGTTCTTAATAACATTCAAAATGTAGCCCGAGACCCTCAGGGGAAGGAGGGAAGGAGGGAAGGGATCTATGTGTACTGAGAACCCATCATGTGGCCATGTGCTTTATGGACTGATTTGGTGTACTAACAGGAAAGAGATGGCATGCTCAAATTAGGTAAATGAAGGAGAGTTTATCTACAAAGGAGCTACTTCAGAGGTGTGGGTATAGGAAAGGAAACCACAAGAGATAGTGCAGTAACTGGGGGAGAGGGTAGGAAACCTAGGGGAATGTTTTAAAAATCTAGATATTTCCAAATATATCCCCAATAAGTTACAATGATTTACAGTCCTCCCAGTAATGTTGAAGAGTAACCATTTTCCATCATTTATGCCAGCATATAATGTTTTCAATCATTTTAATTTTTGCCAACCCAGTGGGTCGGTGAGGGGGCAGGGAAGAGAAATCTCATTGTTTAAATTGCATTTTCATGAAGGAACATCTCTCCATATGTTTATTGGCCATCTGTCTTTTATTAATGAGGAAACTGAAGTTAAATAATTTACCCAATATTACACAGCAAATAAGTGGCAAAATCAGATTCAAGAGTCAGACATAAATCCATCCACTCTTCAACCTCTTCTATTTCCACTTCACTATCTACCCTCCATGGTACGGCATATAAGACCTTTCATAATCTGACTCTTACTAGCTTTCCCTTTTTATCTTCCCTCTCTCCCCAGCTTACCTCTAATTCTAACTGGTCCCTGAACCCATCATGCCCTTTGAGACTTTGTTACTTTGCACATGTTTTCTCCCCAGCATTTTCTACTTAGTAAATTTTCATTCTCCCTTCAAACCCTGGGTGAAGCACTCCCACTTAGAATTATTGCTTGACTTATTGAATTAGCTAGGTGAGCCCTCTGTCCATTTGTAGATTCCAGTTTATGTCACATTTTATTGTGATTACCTATTACTCATCTGCCTCTTCCCCTGGACCACAAGCTTTCTCCTCACACTGTTTCCTTTGTCATTCACCTCTGTCTCCCTGTACTTTGCCCAGCACAGGGCTCAGAGTGGGTGTTTGATAAATGATTGCTGGATAGATATTAAATTAAAGGTAAGAAGCTTTAAATTACAAACAAGAATAAAATAAGGGGAAATAGCTAATCTATAAAAACTTGTTGACCTCCTACCACAAAATATGTGAAACATTATGTCAGCCAGCCTGGGGGAGCAGCCCCCTGAGGTCTCTGTCCCCCAGGCTGCCAGACTCCTGGTCCTCACTGCTCCTTTGTCCTTCCATAGAGAGGACCCACGGGAAGGTAGGAGACATTCGTGCCGAAAAGTATCCACTGAGAAAAGAAAGCTGGACTTTATCCTAAAATCCTTGCAATTGAGTTTTTTTGTTTTTTTTTTTAAACATTTTCTTTTTAAATTTTTATTTATTTATTTTGGCTGTGTTGGGTCTTCGTTTCTGTGTGAGGGCTTTCTCTAGTTGCGGCAAGCGGGGGCCACTCTTCATCGCGGTGCGCGGGCCTCTCACTATCGCAGCCTCTCTCATTGAGGAGCACAGGCTCGGGATGCGCAGGCTCAGTAGTTGTGGCTCACGGGCCCAGTTGCTCCGCGGCATGTGGGATCTTCCCAGACCAGGGCTCGAACCCGTGTCCCCTGCATTGGCAGGCAGGTTCTCAACCACTGCGCCACCAGGGAACACCTGCAACTGAGTTTTGTTATCAGAGAATATCCAAGTTTTTCTTGAATACCTGAATACAGGGAAATTCCCTGTGACATTAGGTCGTGTACTGCATATGTTTCTCTCTCTCTTCCAGCCTTCATTTGTTCCCAGATTTAGAGGTTTAAAATAACATAAACTGAGTTTCCCCTCTTCTCAGGCACATTTCTAAGTCCTTTATGCATCTATGTCCAGACTATCTTGGATAATCACCTGTATGAGTAACCTTTTGCTGCTCGGGTTCCCTTCTCACCCTCCCCTGCTCTGCTCTGGGTCATAGGGAACCCGTATCCTCAGGTTCGGCAGTGACAGGTACTGGTGGGAGATTGCAAGGTGAGAGGAAAGGAGAAGCCAAAGGTATCTCTCCCCTCCCCGGGTCCACCCCAAACATTTACAGAGTCCAAGGTAAAAGGTCAAGTGGAGGCCCCCATACCATATGTCTATATGCATAAACATTTAAGAGTTACAAAGCAAGCCAACCGATTGTTAAATAAAGCACACTCTGTCCTCCTACCTCATCAGCTATGCCTACGCATCAACTCTGAAGGCTAGCTGGACTCTAGGGATTCCATGCCTGGACATGGTGATGCAGGAAAAGTGGCCCTGATCCCTATCCCCACCCTCACCCTCATGCCACTTTGGCCTGGCCTCTGGCCTGCCAGTTGCTTCTTGTGACGTTTCAAGCATACATACTTACTTCACTTAACTTCCCTCCAACCCTACAAGGTTGTTTTATTAGCATCCCTATTTTACAGATGAGGACACTGCGGCACAGAGATGTTAAATACATTTGCTCCATCACACAGGCATATCGGAGCCCAGACTGGAGTCCAGCTTGGTTTTAATCTTAGCTACTGTACCATTTGCTCCCCAGAGCTGATATTGTCGTTGATTATTCATATTTTATTATTATATCACTGTCCAAATGTCCAAGCTCCATCCTCTTTATCCCAAATAGAGCACCCTGGAGGTGTGGCCCACTGCAGGTGGGGGCCAGAGGCCTGCACGGTCCCTGGGATTAGGCTCAGGTCATTGGGACAAAGAGTCCCAGTGTGGCCTAGAAGCAGGTGCGCAGGTTTTGAGGCCATAGGTACCTCCCTGTAGCCCTAAGCACTCCTGCCTCCAGGGCCAGGGTGGAGAGCCCACAACTGGAGGAGGCCACCGTGGGCTCTAAAGGTCTCAAGTGCAGACCCAGCTGCGGTCCCTTCTAGCTCTGGTCTAGGGGACGCCCTGTCCCCTCCCTTTCTGCCTCAGCCGGTGACTGTCTCCTGCCCGGCTCTAGCTGGTGTCACCTCCTCTCCTGCCCCTCCAGCCCAGGAGAGCCCTGGCTCCTGCTTTTGTTAATCTCTGGATTTCCTAGCTGTCTCTTGTTGGCTTAAAGCCCTCTTGTAGCTCCAGTGTAACCAACACTCTGTATTAAAATCTTTGTTCTAAATGCTCAGAGAAGTTTCTATTTTACTGACTGGACCCTAGCTGTTACAACAGCAAGTAATTCAGGATTTTGCCTGGGGCCATTGAGAAAAGGGTCAAATCTTGGTGTACCTCCTCCATCTCATGAATGAGCTTGAAAGGTTCTGTGACACTGAAGGAAGTATCTCCATTGAGGGAAGCCACAAGTTTACATCGGCAGGGCTAGCTTTCCGAAATCGCAGTAAAAGAACCATTCCACTGCTAACCGTTGCATTTCTCCCAGAGCTGACCTGGACAGTTATTTACAATGGACTCGCTTCTATACGCACACTACCCTTTTATAAAACTTTATGAAAACCAGACTTTGTACAGTGTTCTAAGTTTTGCTGCATCAAAAAGAAGTTTAAATATTTTCATTTAATGTGGAAATATTTTTAGATGAGGAAGATGATTAAGTGTTGAAAATGTAGCGATCTGTTTGGCACAGAGAGAAAAGAAATATGAAGAATTTTTAATAAAAATCTGACCACAGTGGTGTTGGAACACAATCTGTCTGAAATACAAGACAGATACTTTATCCCACAGGCTAAGCTGACTCTACTAATAGTTTTGGACAGTTACAGGTGTAATTTTAGCTACCAAAGGGAACACAAATTGTATAAGAGTGTAATAGAAACAATGGGAAATGCAATTAAATTTTTTAAAGAAAAACTGAATATAAAGTTAACAGAGCTAATACGAAGCATATTTTCATAGACTTTCACCAACAATGTATGTGAATCCAAGCTATTATGAAAATCAGATTTACTGGCTGGCCTTCTTATACAAAGAATATGGAGTGAGAAAATTGTTTTTGCTATGAGCTCTGGCTGTAAACATTAAATAAATCTTGCACCTAATACAATTATTTTTCATATGTTAGGTTTATAAAATTGTCTTTAGAGAAATATCCAAAATAATAATGATAATGGATACTTATCTGGAAAAAGATCTGTTCTCATCATCCTTGCTTCTATATAGTAAGTAAGGATCTCTCTCTCTTTTTTTTTTTGTCTACATGGCTTTAATTTACCATTGCAAGATGCAGCGTGTGTGGGGAAAATATGTGGAGAGAAAGCTTTTATGTGTTTTTTTGATTAAAAAAAAAAATCAGTGCCACCAGTCCATGAGTGATCCTAAAATAACAAAGCAGTTATATGTGTGTATGTGCACGCTGAAAAGAAAACTTTTGGTAAGGAAACAGATTTAAGTTTCAAGTTTCCAAAGATCTATTTTAAATGACAGCAAGGAAAAAAATATTATAAAAGTGATGAAAAATATCCCAGCAGTATCCTTTCAGAAAGCCATTTAACTTCTGGTGGTTTAAGTTGTGCAATATAATTTCTACAGCCTTTGAAATATGTGGGCGCCCTCACTGCTATTTATGTTCCCAATACTCGGAATCAAATGCTCCATTAGGGCTCTGAGAAGACAGGAGTTTCCAGAAGAGTTTGGTAATTGCCCATTCATTACTCAAAAACAATGACGGGGAATCATGGTCTTTTTTTCCCTAAGTAATGCTGGCATGTGGTCTAAGCCAGGCACAGGAAGAGGCAGGAAAGTGTCAACTCAAAAGGCTTCTGTAGACCAGTTAGTAATACTGTTCATGGACTTGAGTCTTCACTGAAGGTGAAGCTGTTCCTCTCCTGTGTCTGGAGGATAAGACCTCCTTCCACACAACAATGCTCTTACACATGCAAGCTCAGGCCTGACCATGCTGGTAAGAAAGCTACCCCTACGTGAAGCAAGGAAAGAGACGACACACAACTCCTGCTCTAGATTTTCCACGGACAACGTCTTCTGTACTGTGGACAATGTTATTTGTCCACATTACAAGGTGATGAAGTACACTTCCTTGGGCATAACTAATAATGTTGTTATCATTCCTCTGATGGTTGCCATGGAATTTGCAGACCCCTGTCCCGCTAACATCACCTTGCTGGTGCCCTTTCCACTTTTAAATTCCAGCTGTGCACACTGGGCCCAACGGTGTGCAGTAGGTTAAAATAGCATATATTTTTAAGCATGTTTAGAGAAACTTCAGTTTTGTATTTCTGTGACGACAGTAGAATAACTCCCCATTTTATAGATGGTACAACTGAGGCTTTCGCTAGTAACTGATGCCAGAAGGGAACCTAAGTTTCTTAGCTCCCAATTCAAAGTACTATTGTTTCTGTGGATTTGGGCTCTTGTCCCATTTACTTTCTTGGCGTCACCTCAGCATTACAGTAAAGCTATATCATTGGGTTAATAAAGAACACTTTTTTCCTTATTGTGTCTCAGAAAGAGTTTAACTTATGATTTTTTTTTCATGGAATTAAGGATTTGGAATTTAGAAACTGATTCCTGGCCACGCTCCTGGCCATATTGCTTCTCTCCTGGCTTTGTGTCTCAAACTAAGTAGATTTACAAAGTGAAGGTGGGAAAAAGTTTTGTAGGAGTTAGTTATACATTTCTCCAAGTAATTCTAGGTTGTAGTGTTTTCCTTTAAAATTAGACTATTAATACTTAGAATAAGAGGAACAGATATTTAATTAGTATAATTAGTTTAAAAATATAAAGGGAACCAAATCCTCTGTTATTTGAAAAGTTTTTTTTCTAACAAGCTTCTTCTCCCACCTGGAGTTTCACATCAACGGGATAATTATGTTCTCTCCCCAGTAGAGACTTTAGTGTGTGGGTGCAGAAGGATGCTGGGGACTTCCACCTTGGAGACTCAGGATACCCGTCAGGTGCTTTCTGATAATCATTGTGCTGGAGAGGAAATCTCCTTTGACATCTTACCAAAGGTTCTGGCTATAGCCCGACAGTCCTTTTGCTCTTTTTGGTGAAGATCAATGAAGACTGTTGTACAAATGACCCAGGCATCTGTTTTGGAGTTTACAGAATGAATAACTGTATCTAAAAAAAACCTGGAAGAATTTTACCTGAATTGTAATCTCTTATGCTCTCATCCACCCAAGTGAAATATCACTTGAATCAACCTTAAAGGATAATGTCTAAAGATCATACCAGAAAATAGAGTCATATAACAGCTCCACTTAGGAGAGCTCGTGGTTGCATAGATTCATATTTATTGTAGGTCCAGTAAAGCCTGACCATCATAAAACCTCCGGTTTGGGGAAATAGGACTAGCCTCTATGAAGAGTTAGTCAGGCTAAAGGAGGTGCCTCTGTTTAAAAATTTCCCCTCTGGTTTCACATCCTAATCTCGTGCTTACACGCAGCTTTGAATTTTTCTAAGTGTTAAGTAAGGAAAAGAAAAATGCCTGTGATTGGTTTTATCACATTAAGAGTCTGAATAAAAGAATGTCAGTGTTAAATCGTGGATTGCTTCTTCACAGACCTTTTTGATAGATGTCCCCTCACCATAACCTCTGTGCTCTGTGGGTCCCAAGTGGCTCTGCTGGCTTCCAACAGCCTCTGTGTTCATGTGGCTCATTGGGAAATCCCACTGTTTTCCTGCCAAAGGGTTTGTTACCTAGGTTTAATTTCTGTTTGGAATGAAAAGTATAGTTAACTTGTTTCTGTGGGCTTTTTAAGAGCGATATGCAAAACCAAAGTTAGAGCAACGGAAAACAAACATTTAAGAAAGCACGTAATTAAGGGGATGCAAACTCAAACTGGCGAGGCTGATTTCATAAAAGGGACAGGACTGTGTGTGGTCAGAGAGGAGGAAAAGTGTGCATGATTCGTCTGCTTTTGGAGACCCACCTCCCTTAGAAATGGAGTTCTGGGAGCTGGAAAATTCAACAAAACCCTACAAATTGATAAAAAGTCCACAACCTAAATGGATCTGATTAATAATCAAAGGTGTAACTACTTCTCAGTTACAAAGTCTCTAGTGATCCACAGGCCTCATAAAAGTGACCAGATAGCGAGCGAGAAGCTAAGTCATTCCTTAAGAACTTTTCACTGAAGGGTTTACACAGAGATGTTTTCTTCCAAGAGTGGAACAGCATTGTTACAGAACCACGGAGAGAGTGAGGTAAACGAACATTTAGTGGGGCCCCTCTCCAAGAGGAAGAGACGAGAAAATTTAATAAAACAAAATATACCCACTCCCCAAAACGTCGAACCACGCTGTTTTTCGGAGGAAAGATAAAAGAACTACGATTCTTATCAAAACCAATATGGTGCTGAATTTGAGGGGTACAATGGGGAAAGTTACTGCTGTGATATGGGTGGGTTTCTTTTCTCTATTTCTAGGTGGCAAAGGCAGCAGTCATTTGAATGCCGTCGAACAGCTTTTCAGCTAACACAAAAGAGCAGACGGTTCCACTTATTTCTGAAATTGGATGCAATCATATCTGTGAATCACGCAGCAGCAAACCACCGTAATCTGCATTACAATACATTATCCTGCCACGCTCCCTAACTGCAGTCTACCGCGGCAACAGAAACACTTTGCAGTGACCTGCACCGCGTCTGCCAAAGCGCCGAGCTGCGCTAAGGCAGGAAAGCGACAGAAAGGAACCGCTTTCTGCTGCGAAAAAAGAGCAAATTATAACAGGACTCAAGTCTCAGCTAATGCAAGACTAGCATCTTCTTGTTCACAGTTTGCATAATTAGATATCATGAATAGGGTTTTTTTTTTTTTTGGTTCTAAAAATACTCCTGCTTTGTTTAAATCAGCTATTTCCTTAACAGCATGACTTTGCTACCAGAATTAGTGAGGTAGTTAGGGCAGCGGCAGAGAGAAGGTACCTTTAGTTAGCATTTAGAAAAAAAAAAAAAAAAATCACTTTATGGACTATTTCCCCCTGCTGGCTCTCAGCAATTGTCAAAAGAGGCCTAGGTTTCCAACACCATGTAAGCAGAGTGGCAGCCCTACTGGAATGGTGATGTGAATTAAGTCAGGAGTTTGAGGGTCAGAGGGACCCCAGGGCCCTAGTACTCCTGAAACCAACTTTTATAACTTCCCTAAAATAAGACATTCAGAGCCACTACCAACATCTTCGCAGATTAAAATCCTTTATACAGTGGGGCCCAGGGTAGCACTCCAAACGATAACATCTCAAAGTTCAAACCCAAAGGAAAAATATAAAATACTTTCTAGGCTTTACTGGTTTGAATGATACTCCGTTTCCCCCATAGGATGGTGGGGGGAAAGGGGACACATTGCTTGACTTCCTAATCTCCAGCTGCTTTTCTGTTTTCCTTCTCATTTACTCATAGTCACTGTGTTATAAAGAGCATTTAACTTTCAAGGGAAGAAGCAGGCATCAGGCTCTTTCAGGAACTAGAAAGTCATTAAAAAGTTCCCCCCCACCCAGCTCCTGTTAGCCTGAATAGTTGCAGCTGAGGAGCTAGAGTGACAATGACCAGTCCTGGGGTCTATCTTGGTATCACACACCAGCAGGACCTCATGAAGAGGAGGCCGTGAAGAAACTATGTGTTCATTCTTCCAGGTCTCTGGAAGTCCAGGAACTAGCTGGAGAGTCCTGGGGGCCAGGTGATCCCCCAGCAGCACTGTCACTCTTCTCCCATGCTCTCCAAGGGTGGTGGCCCTCAGTCAAAGCAGCCCCTGGTGGGGACATTCAAATTTCTGTCTCTGTCTCTCAGTCCTCGGGACCGGTCTGAAGGCACAAGTGACAAAATACCCTAAATGGCATCCAAAGATCAAGGCTATGTTATCCTTGAATATGCCTCTTAATACACTTTTAACTGTTGTTATTTTTAATTTGCACTAATGATCCTTAGGCTTCCAGTGACTAAGGCAAAGAAAATGGCACCAAAGCTTTTATTTTAGCCTTTATTTATGCATTCAATAAAATGCATCTTCCTACAATTCTTGCATTTATATAGAAGTTATTAGCAAGATCTTTCAGACCTGGACATCATTTCTTTTTGTAAGGGAAATAATAATAGCCATTGTAACAATACTGTGATAAATGATGTATTGTGGACTATTTCTATTTCTGCTAGAAAAAGTTAGACCCTAATGCCTCCTGGCTCTTGTTTCTGTACTACAGTAGCCTGAAAGCTCAATGAAATTATACAACTCTTCCTTTCTCCTCCTCAAAGTCATGGGAACAAAGGGAATACCATCCTGTGTCAGACCTTCCATGCATCTCCAGTAGATTGGGGTGTCAGGGGCTATTGTCATCCTCATGAAAGCACATAAGAAAATTAAAAGGACATTTCCCAGGTAACCCCATCTTCCCATCACCACCAGTGAGAAACTGACATCTGTGATCCCATCTAAACTCTGAATAAACGAATTTCGCAAATATTTGAGATAACAAGGTTTTTAAGAATACTCTGAGACTTGAACTTCTTTTTATTTGATCTAAAATTATTCTTTTCCTAGATCTGGTAATCTGAGCTTAGATAAGTGGGTATTGTCACCTTTCATGATTTGACTTTGATCAGCTTTCATCTTTCCAGAGAGAAATACGCTACTTTTACTGTCTAATCTCAGCAGAGAAACCCCTTAAAACCCAGGATTCTTTTCCATATCCTTTTATAGATAAATTTACAGTATGTTTTGTATTTCTTGAGCTATGGTGACCAGAACTGCATGGAGTGCAGGTTTGGAAATAAGCCCTGTTGTTGTGCAGAGTAACCTAACACCTGCTGACAGCTTCCAGCTCCTCCCAATGCTTGGTCTCATATCATCTAAGTAAGGTTGACCTTCATGTTTCTAAGGAAAGACCTTAAAAAACACAACAACCTTCAGACCTCTGCAGATGAAAATTTGAATGCCTTTGTCTCATCTTAATATAGACTCCATTGAAATAGGCAGTAATTAATCAGTATTATGAGTTTTAATCAGTAACATGAGAGATAGAGTAAATCTAGCTATTGTGCATTAATTTCTGGGGACATTTGAAAATTTTACTTATTGAAACTAAGAGATGGAATTTTCCAAAGTGTTAGACTCTGTTGAAGCATGAATCCTGACATAGTTTAATTTAATCGTGTGTAAGCTCTAGGGTAAGTTTTGAACATTTTACAAAGTACCCGGTGATCTCTATTTTCTTACTCAAGGCCTGGCACATCTGGTGTTGATTTCTTGTGCCAGAAAAGGTGACAGCAATCCAAGTTGAAGGGTGGTGGTGCCTAGATTGGGCTAATTCTGTACTGATGCGTTCAAGGGGGAAAGAACGAGGTTCCATCAGACAGGCACTGATGTGGCAGAAGCTCCCCCTTCCACCTACTCTTTTCTCCAAGGCCACTGCCAGCTAACCCTGCATTTCTCATGTTGATTATAAGTGAAGCTTTGACAAGGGGGCATTCTGGGTATCAGACAACCGCATTATAATTCTACTGAAAAGTGTTCTTATTGTTTCTAAATTACTAGTTACAGTGAGCAGCCCTGGTGACTTGGTGGGGGAGGAGGCATTTTGAACAAACACATTTAACCTTTAAAGCTGGTCTTTGTAAAAGGGGGAGAGTCACAGATAGAGATCACCTGTATACCTCAAAAAGCAAAGGGCCTTCTGCTTTGGAAGAAGTGGGCCCCATTAAGTTAGTCAGTTGCAAATATTAAAGAAGCTCTGGGGTACATGTCAGAAATAACTGTGAACCTCCAACTGAGTTTTCATCTCCTAGAGACACACAGCATGCTTTTACCACAGCCCCACAAGCCAACAGAAGCCACCCCTTATTTCTTCTATTGCACTTTACTGCCGTAAAAGTCAGGGTATAGGCTATAGGGTCCCAATTGCGAGGGGCTCCATTACAGTGAATTTTGGAGGAGTGATCTAGATTTTAAAGTAAAGGTGAGGAAAGAACTCTGTCCCTTCAAATATTCACCCTATTCATGTTGTTTTCCAGAGAGAGCTTAATAAATGCAATGCAACTCTTGGACTCAAGGAAGTTAAAGTTACATTGAGATTCCTTTGTCCAGTGGATATTTTGTGTGATATAGGCGTGCTGCCTAATAGCCCTGTATTTTGAATGAGTCTATATAATCAACACCTCTCATTTTCTTCAGTTTTCTTGCCTGATTCCAAGACCTTCTTTAATTCCTCAGAATTTTTGAATTCTGTTTATTGACATGTAGACAAAATCACACAGGCAAGTGATATCTCTTAGAAACAAGGGATGTTATCTGGATCACAGCAGGTTTTGAATAATAATGTATTCAAGAAGCAAAACCAGAATGTTGTCCACTGTGGGTACCATTCCCAGCAGGTCTGGCCCTGCCCCCCAGAGAAGACCAAAATGTCAGTTTCGCTGCACTATTGTGGTCGCTGTTGTAATAAGAGAGGATAATAGCTAGGTTTTTTTGGTTTCAAACAACTGATTTATGGTGCAAAACTGCTGAATATTTCTGGTAAGGGAATGCATTGTTCTTTTTTGTTTCTTGCTGAAACTGAGACCTTGAATATTTGACTAGAAATACTGAGGTTCATCTTGCATTCTATATAGTATTTCTGCTTCATTCACTCTAAAAAGATGGTTCTTTGGTCTCCATTCCCTTTACTTTATTCCCCTACTCCATTCCCCTGTCCTACTGTAATCTTAGCAAGTCACGGAACTCATCTTTTTTGTCAGTTTGGGTACCATAGTTGAAAACAGAGAGAGCTTTTTTGTTTGTTTGTTCTGAACGTGAAGAACCCTTAATCAGCTGTTTTGAATTAAAGGTTGAATTTCTTTCATGTTTAGAGATCAGAGTGTTGAGAATTATATGTTCATAAGCTTAAAGAACTAAGTAAGATTTGCAAATGTTGGTAAGTGGTCATTATGTCACATACGTGTATATGTTGGGAGTGGGACGGAAGGAAATGGGGAAAAGTGTAGAACTTGGGGAAGAAGGGGAATGATGCTGAGAAAAATAGAGGGGTGCTTGTGAGGGCTGAATGCACATAATGTGTGAAGATCTGAGGAGTAGAGATAGCTTCATAAACCACAGCCACGCCTGCCTGTCTTAGGTGCCCTCGCTAGACCTTAAGTAACTCAATCCACTCATTTAAATAGGCCTCTATGACCTTTCTCTGCAAAGGTCCGATTGGACTAAGTGAAGATGGCGAGGCTGCCATGAGTCATGGGAATGACGCTAGGTCTGACACTAGAGACTACGTTCTGGTCCCCGACCTTCCACCAGCCAGCTGCATGAAGTCTCATGTCTTTGGGGCTTTTGTTTCTTCTTCTGGAAAAATGAGATTATGGGCCTAAATAATGTCAAAATTTCACTCAGCTATAAGAATCTAAGAGCTTCTGTATTTCTTGGCTACCTTGAAGTGGCTGAATAAGCCAGAGAGAAAGAAAGAGAGCCTCCTGGCAGCTGAAATGAAGCAGGCCTGTAGCTAAACATTAATCCCAATATCTGAATGTTGACTGAGGCTGAGGTTCAGAGGTGGAGCAAAAGGATATTTTGCTGCCTCTTTTAAGAATATCAGAGCTGTGGGACAAAGACAAAAGCACCTGTTCACACACAAACATGCACACACAATAGAGACATACCTCATATGTTTTTAAAGAAAAATAAGTTCTACTAAATGAACATTCTCATAGAAATTAAAGTTAGGGAGCAGTGTGCAGAAAGAGGATGAAATTTAGTTTCAGAATGCCCCAGCACTTACCACTTTGGCCATGTAATTGAATCTGGTTGATCTTAGTTTTCTTGTCTATACAATGGAGACAATATGTATGTTCTAGGTGCTTTGTGAGAATTAAATAAGAGTGTATATTCAAAAGTGCTTCATAAAATATACAATTTACACAGGCATTGTTATTATCCAATCATTACAGCCATATGTATAGCTAAATATGTATAGCTTAAACCCAAAGCATTCCCTAGAAAGCTTGGGGGTTCTATGGGTGAAAAGCCCTCCCCAAACAATTTGGGAAGTCACCGGTTCTGCTAATTCAACAGGCGATGTTTACAAGGTGTTCTGATGGAACTCTGAGCCTCCATAAACCATCCCCTTTCCACCTAAAATGACAAAATCGTGCTGATAGGAGCAAAGAGCTAGAATGTCAACATTCACATTTTACAGTTGAGAAAACTGAAGTCTCCACAGAGATAAGATGATATGACTAAGGTCACTCAACCAGTTGGCAGCAGGACCCTGGGTAGATTCCTGGGTTCCTGATGCCCTATCATTTTTTTAAAAAAACTTTTCTCCATTACCATTATTTTAGTTAAATCTAGTAAACCTATGAGAGTTACCCTTAGACTGAATGGCAATTAGTAACCTAGGTTCTTGGTATTAATTACTTGAAATATTTGGGAAAAACAAAATAAAATAGACAATGGAAAGCAAAGTTTAGAACAAGGGGAAAGAAAGCCTTGGCACCTTTCCCCCCATAGTCTAGATATATTAGTCTATAAATATATAGTCTCTATTTCTCTATATCACTAAAAACCACCTAAGATGCCCCTGAATGTTGGGGGCAGGGGGAAGGGGACACTGGAGACATATTTATCCAGCAGTTACCAGTGGATAAGTGAATTCTTTCTAAAATTTTACTTTGGGGCCAAGATTTATCTAAATATGTCACTGTTTAGACTGCTAAAAAATATGGTATAAAATTTCCGATTCTCATTTCACAATACGTTAATCTTTCTTTCTTTATTCCTCCCAAATGTTTTTAAAACAATCTCTTTCTGGGACAATTGGATCTTGTGTATCCTGTCAAATTTGAGTAGAAAGCAAATTTTTATAACCAAATTATAAAGCTTTCAATACCGAGGCTTATTTACAATGGAAACATTGACAGAATGTTAACTGTAGTGGCTTCAGTGATACGTGCGCCAGTGAGGTAGAATTTCCAAATTGGGAAAATGCTGAAACTCTTTAGTTTCTGTGTTAATAAGCTTCCCTGAACATTGTGCACTGCCCCGCCATCCCCCTCCCCATTTCAAGGGTATCTGATCCATTTTTGGAATGAATTTTTAGATTTGACATCAACTTTATACATCCCTTGAAAAAGAGATCTGAATGTTGCAGATTTTTTAAACTGTAAAACGTGTTCTTGTTTCCCCAGTAATTGATTTAAAAAGCGAGACTTAGCAGAGCAGTATCCTACAGCCATCCGATGCTTGATCTTAAATTTAGCTCTCATTGACTAGGGTTAAATCTTCCAGGAGAAAGTAACATTTTGCTTTTACCTCAGAACCACAATTGGGAGGGGAAGGGGAAACTTAAATCCAACCCTTCCTTTGAAAATCGCTTTCTGAGTTCAAACCTGGGTGGCTATGAATAAAATTTCTCCAAGAGGCCAGACAACTTTTCTCCCCTTTGAATAACAGCAGAAATTCCTAATACTTCTCTTTCCAAGGTCTTAACAGGCTTCACAGACCAGGGTTAAGCTTTATAATGAAATTCAAAAAAAATAAGAACACAATTGAGAGATTGAAGCTCTGATGAAAAGAGCAAACCCTTGTATAAAGCTATTTGTAGCCCAGGGGCCTGAGAGCAGAACTTTCAGTTCACCTAGATCAACTCCCCTGATCTAAACAGATAATCGGACGAGGATTCCATTCAGGTCTGGAATTGTTCAGAATTGTTCGTGTGCTTTGTGGCAGCCACAAACCCCTGGTTTTGTGCGAAATGAAAATGAATAGGACACAAAGGAAGGAGCAACTCGAAAGAAACAGAAAGCATGCCCAACTGCCAACTCCCGAGTCGGAGGGACCCGGGGACACCCCAGATGAAGATCATTTAACATGGAGGAGAAGATTTTTGAGAGCTTTTTCCTCTTGGACTTCCGAAAGAGTTGTTGCTACCAAACGTATGGAAAACGAAAAGGAGAGAGAGACATTAAGCATTCGCCTGTCAGGGGAAGGAGCAGAAACGGTAGCAGCCGCTCTGCCTGAGAAATAGGAAAGAAATGAAATAAGAGGAGAAAGTGAAACTCACCAGCTGAGCTCCCCCTTCCCAAGCTGACAATCACCAAAAGAGGGCAAAGGGGAAACAATGCATAGAATTAAATGTGAACACATGGATTCTAGGGGATTTAGTGACCTAAGAGGTGTCATCCGCTTGGTATACTAATAGTTTCTTTTTGCAAATATACTCCTTTGGCTAACGTATGCTTTTTAAGACATCAATCTCAGCTTCTTTTCTGTTAAGGAAGGCTACCAAACCGTCTCATTGATCAAATAATTTGCAATGAAACAGATGAAAGAATCATGGAGAAGGAAAACAAAACATCTTTGATGTGCTCCTTTATCAGAAATGTGTGTCAAAGGTCACAAAAGCAGTGCTCCAGAGTCTCTTAAACATGTCATTGTCATAATATAAAAAGTGACTTACTAACTTAGATTATTTGGAGAGTTAAGTGCTTGTGTTATTGCAAATTAAACTAATTAGTATCATTTCCTGACAGCTGCAGCGAGTGTTAGCAATTCCATGATTTTTCTTCAGCCGTTCATGTGGGATACGCAGAGGGGAGACAGATCTGTGATTTAATGGAATGGAATCGGCTTATCATACTGAGGGCGCATCATTCCACTCCCAGCAGAGGACAGCTTCCACGCCCATCACTTCCCAGTTCATCCGTTATTGTTATCTTATTAACTTATTACATAGGAAGAAGCACACAGACGTGAGGAGTCAGTGGTCTCTGAAAACAGCCATGAGATGGAAATGTGTCGGAATTTGCTTGTAGTATTACCCTTTTGGAATTGCTGAGATTACCCACTCCTTCCTTTGAACCAAAATTGTGGCTGCCCATAAAACATGCTGGAACTAATTTCCTACAGCATCTAGCTTAATTGTTATAAAGCAGCTTTATAAAGACGCCCCGACCGGAGCTTCCAGCATCTGTAAATGAACAGCTAAAGCAAAAGGTTACGTATATCATTGGCTTTCCTCTGGAGCCGATGAGCTTCTAACCATGAATGGCTGTCGAAGAATAACGATAGGTGCTTTGCAACATTAAGCACAGGGAAACTTACATAATGACTTCACCCCATTAAACACAAAAACTAAGGGGTTATTGAGACTGGATACTATCAGCCACAATCTGATAGCCACAACCTCACAACAATGAGCTTCTATATTGGTTAAAGGAGTGACAAACAGAAGCATGAAAAAGAAAAGGAGAAGGAGAGAAGAAAGGCAAGACAGAATGAAATATACATATATATATTTACATATATATATATATATACATATATATATGTAAAAAGCAGGAAAACCAAGGATCTCTAACAGCTATGTAGCAAGGAGTTCAGATCATAATGGACTCTTGTACTCCACTCCTGATTTTGCTCCTTACTTCTACTAATACTGATTTTTCAGCCCATATTTAATAAGACAGCAGAGGACTCAGCAACACCTCTGGGGCTATTTAAAGTAAAGCAGTTAAGAGGTGAAAGAGGGAGCTAAGAGCAAAGAAAAAGAAAGAGGAACCTCTAATCTGTCCTGAAGGAATATAAATCATTTATCATATAAATAATTGACTTTCTTACAAATGACTCAACAGAGCAATTTATTGTGCTTTCTTCACTGTTTAGGGTTACTTTCTGCCTAGGACAGACTGAAGGATGACCTGAAAAGGAGTAGTAGAACTGGGAACTAGACCTCATCAGCTATACATTAGAATCACTGATTAAAAAAGTATCTCTGAGATTGGTCTTGGTATTTTCAAAAACCCCATGATGATGCTGATGGGCAGCAGGGTTAAGAATCTCTAGGATAAAAGGAACTAGGGGGCTTCCCTGGTGGCGCAGTGGTTGAGAATCCGCCTGCCAATGCAGGGGACACGGGTTCGAGCCCTGGTCTGGGGAGATCCCACATGCCGCGGAGCAACTAAGCCCGTGAGCCACAACCACTGAGCCTGCGCGTCTGGAGCCTGTGCTCCGCAACAAGAGAGGCCGCGATAGTG
This sequence comes from Balaenoptera acutorostrata, assembly GCF_949987535.1. Taxonomy (NCBI): domain Eukaryota; kingdom Metazoa; phylum Chordata; class Mammalia; order Artiodactyla; family Balaenopteridae; genus Balaenoptera; species Balaenoptera acutorostrata. The sequence goes on along the minus strand of NC_080071.1, from coordinate 58,432,910 downwards.
AGAGGCCAGCGCACCGCGATGAAGAGTGGCCCCCGCTTGCCGCAACTGGAGAAAGCCCTCGCACAGAAACGAAGACCCAACACAGCCAAAAATAAATAAATATAAATTTAAAAATAAATAAATAAATAAATAAATAAATAAAAAAGGAACTAGGGTCAGCAAATCTGGAGAAGAGCCAAATGGCAAGGTGGTAACCAGGATGGATCTCTTAAAATCTCCAAATTGTTGTTGAAAGGCAAGGAGAGTACCAGACATGTAAGCAGCCTTGAGCTTAGAACTCAACTTCCAGGAGGACATCCTACAGAAGTACACCTATGTGGGCCATATTACTGGTTGCAATAGCAAGAGACTGTAAGAAACCTTAACAGACAATTGGTTAAATAGATTGTGTATAACCACACAATGAAATACTACACAAAGTTAAGAAGAATGAGGCAGATCCTTCACTGCTAATGTGGACCAACCTTAAGACAAAACTATTAATTTAAAAAAGCGAGATAGAGAACAGCCTATATGGTATGCTATCATTTTTGTAAAAAAGAAAAAATGAGGATATACGTGTTTGCATAATCATAGACTATCTATGGAAAGATACTCAAAAATCTGGTAACCATAGTTGCCGTAGTTATCTCTGGGGAGGGGATTTGAGAAACTGGGGTTCAGAAGAAGAAGAGAGACTTTTCACCATATGCTCTTTCGTACTGCTTGAATTTTTTTTCAGTGTGCAGAGTACAGATATTGCCTCTAACATTAGTTGATTTTAAAAATTAAATCTCTTCAGTAAGATATGTTCTATTATTTTAATTCTTCTAGAATGCTACACTGCTATCACGTAGGCACGGTTGCATTTCTATAACTTATACTCTAAAAAAATCCTGTCATTTTTTTTCCCATTAAGCAAACTGATAATTCTGTGGGTTTAACTCTTTCTTCATGAAATTTTTGTTAAAATGATCAGCTTTTATTGTGATATTTATCCAGTTTGGTTCCATGCAATGGAACTATTGCTTATTGAGTCCTAATCGATTAGGGGTAGACTGCTTCAATTGTGCTGTTGGAACACAAAAGATGAATGTTCTGACCACGATACCTGGTACATAGGAGGGGCCTCGATTTGTCTTCGTTGGATGATGGAATGATGGAGGCATGAATGATAGAGAATAAAGCACAGAAATTTCAGAGATTGAACAGTGGACACTGCAAGTTCATGCCAAAATTTTCACCAGTCGACAGTTAAATGAGAATAGTAAGGACACGAAGTAGGTTGTTTTTTTTTTTTTAAACATCTTTATTGGAGTATAATTGCTTTACAATGGTGTGTTAGCTTCTGCTTTATAACAAAGTGAATCAGCTATTCATATACATATATCCCCATTTCTCCTCCCTCTTGCATCTCCCTCTCACCCTCCCTCTCCCACCCCTCTAGGTGGTCACAAAGCACCCAGCTGATCCCCCTGTGCTATGTGGCTGCTTCCCACTAGCTATCTATTTTACATTTGGTAGTGTATATATGTCCATGCCACTCTCTCACTTTGTCCCAGCTTACCCTTCCCCTCCCCGCGTCCTCAAGTCCATTCTCTACGTCTGTGTATTTATTCCTGTCCTGCCCCTAGGTTCATCAGAACCAATTTTTTTTTAGATTCCATATATATATGTGTTAGCATATGGTATTTGTTTTTATCTTTCTGGCTTACTTCACTCTGTTTGACAGACTCTAGGTCCATCCGCCTCACTACAAATAACTCAGTTTTGTTTCTTTTTATGGCTCAGTAATATTCCATTGTATATATGTGCCACGTCTTCTTTATCCATTCATCTGTTGATGGACACTTAGGTTGCTTCCATGTCCTGGCTATTGTAAATAAAGCTGCAGTGAACATTGTGGTACATGACTCTTTTTGAATTATGGTTTTCTCAGGGTATATGCCCAGTAGTGGGATAGCTGTGTCTATGGTAGTTCTATTTTTAATTTTTTAAGGAACCTCCATACTGTTCTCCATAGTGACTGTATCACTTTACATTCCCACCAACAGTGCAAGAGGGTTCCCTTTCCTCCACACCCTCTCCAGCATTTATTGTTTGTAGATTTTTTGAGGATGGCCATTCTGACTGCTGTGAGGTGATGCCTCATTGTAGTTTTGATTTGCACTTCTCTAATGATTAGTGATGTTGAGCATCCTTTCACGTGTTTGTTGGCAATCTGTATATCTTCTTTGGAGAAATGTCTATTTAGGTCTTCTGCCCATTATTGGATTGGGTTGTTTGTTTTTTTGATATTGAGCTGCATGAGCTGCTTGTGAATTTTGGAGATTAATCCTTTGTCAGTTGCTTCATTGGCAAATATTTTCTCCCATTCTGAGGGTTGTCTTTTCGTCTTGTTTATGGTTTCCTTTGCTGTGCAAAAGCTTTGAAGCTTCATTAGGTCCCATTTGTTTATTTTTGTTTTTATTTCCATTTCTCTAGGAGGTGGGTCAAAAAGGATCTTGCTGTGATTTATGTCATAGAGTGTTCTGCCTATGTTTTCCTCTAAGAGTTTTATAGTGTCTGTCCTTACATTTAGGTCTTTAATCCATTTTGAGTTTATTTTTGTGTATGGTGTTAGGAGTGTTCTAATTTCATTCTTTTACATGTAGCTGTCCACTTTTCCCAGCACCACTTATTGAAGAGGCTGTCTTTTCTCCATTGTGTATTCTTGCCTCCTTTATCAAAGATAAGGTGACCATATGTGCATGGGTTTATCTCTGGGCTTTCTATCCTGTTCCATTGATCTATATTTCTGTTTTGGGGCTAGTACCATACTGTCTTGATTACTGTCACTTTGTAGTATAGTCTGAAGTCTTGGAGCCTGATTCCTCCAGCTCCGTTTTTCTTTCTTCACATTGCTTTGGCTATTCGGGGTCTTGTGTGTTTCCATACAAACTGTGCAATTTTTGTTCTAGTTCTGTGAAAAATGCCATTGGTAATTTGATAGGGATTGCCTTGAATCTGTAGATTGCTTTGGGTAGTATAGTCATTTTCACAATGTTGATTCTTCCAATCCAAGAACATGGTATATCTCTTTATCTGTTGGTATCATATTTAATTTCTTTCATCAGTGTCTTATAGTTTTCTGTATACAGGTCTTTTGTCTCCTTAGGTAGGTTTATTCCTAGGTATTTTATTCTTTTTGTTGCAATGGTAAATGGGAGTGTTTTCTTAATTCACTTTCAGATTTTTCATCATTAATGTATAGGAATGCAAGAGATTTCTGTGCATGAATTTTGTATCCCGCTACTTTACAAAATTCATTGATTAGCTCTAGTAGTTTTCTGGTAACATCTTTAGGATTCTCTATGTATAGTATCATGTCATCTGCAAACAGTGACAGCTTTACTACTTCTTTTCCAATTTGGCTTCCTTTTATTTATTTTTCTTCTCTGATTGCTGTGGCTAAAACTTCCAAAACTATGTTGAATAATAGTGGTGAGAGTGGACAACCTTGTCTTGTTCCTGGTCTTAGAGGAAATGGTTTCAGTTTTTCACCATTGAGAACAATGTTCACTGTGGGTTTGTCATATATGGCCTTTATTATGTTGAGGTAAGTTCCCTCTATGCCTACTTTCTGGAGAGTTTTTATCATAAATGGGTGTTGAATTTTTTCAAAAGCTTTTTCTGCATCTATTGAGATGATCATATAGTTTTTATCCTTCAATTTGTTAATATGGTTTATCACATTGATTGATTTGCGTATATTGAAGAATCCTTGCATTCCTGGAATAAACCCCACTTGATCATGGTGTATGATCCTTTTAATGTGCTGTTGGATTCTGTTTGCTAGTATTTTGTTGAGGATTTTTGCATCTATGTTCATCAGTGATATTGGCCTGCAATTTCCTTTCTTTGTGACATCTTTGTCAGGTTTTGGTATCAGGGTGATGGTAGCCTCGTAGGATGAGTTTGAGAGTGTTCCTCCCTCACTATATTTTGGAAGAGTTTGAGAAGGATAGGTGTTAGATCTTCTCTAAATGTTTGATAGAATTCACCTGTGAAGCCATCTGGTCCTGGGCTTTTGTTTGTTGGAAGATTTTTAATCACAGTCTCAATTTCAGTGCTTGTGATGGGTCTGTTTATATTTTCTATTTCTTCCTGGTTCAGTCTCAGAAGGTTGTGCTTTTCTAAGAATTTGTCCATTTCTTCCAGGTTGTTCATTTTATTGGCATATTGTTGCTTGTAGTAATCTCTCATGATCCGTTGTATTTCTGCAGTGTCAGTTGTTACTTCTCCTTCTTCATTTCTAATTCTATTGATTTGAGTCTTCTCCCTTTTTTTCTTGATGAGTCTGGCTAATGGTTCATCAATTTTGTTTATCTTCTCAAAGAACCAGCTTTTAGTTTTATTGATCTTTGCTATTGTTTCCTTCATTTCTGTTTCATTTATTGCCGATCTGATCTTTATGATTTCTTTCCTTCTGCTAACTTTGGGGTTTTTTTGTTCTTTCTCTAATTGCTTTAGGTGTAAGGTTAAGTTGTTTATTTGAGATGTTTCTTGTTTCTTGAGGTAGGATTGTATTGCTATAAACGTCCCTCTTTGAACAGCTTTTGCTGCATCCCACAGGTTTTGGGTCATTTTTTTTTTCATTATCATTTGTTTCTAGGTATTTTTGATTTCCTCTTTGATTTCTAAATGATCTCTTGGTTATTAAGTAGTGTATTGTTTAGCCTCCATGTGTTTGTATTTTTTACAGATTTTTTCCTGTAATTGATATCTAGTCTCATAGCGTTGCGGTTGGAAAAAATGCTTGATATGATTTCAATTTTCTTAACTTTACCGAGGCTTGATTTGCGGCCCAAGATATGATCTATCCTGGAGAATGTTCCATGAGCACTTGAGAAGAAAGTGTATTCTGTTGTTTTTGGATGGAATGTCCTATAAATATCAATTAAGTCCATCTTGTTTAATGTGTCATTTAAAGCTTGTGTTTCCGTATTTATTTTCATTTTGGATGATCTGTCCATTGGTGAAAGTGGGGTGTTAAATTCCCCTCCTGTGGTTGTGTTACTGTCGATTTCCCCTTTTATGGCTGTTAGCATTTGCCTTATATATTGAGGTGCTCCTATGTTGGGTGCATAAATATTTACAATTGTTATATCTTCTTCGTGGATTCATCCCTTGATCATTATGTCGTGTCCTTCTTTGTCTCTTACAGTAGTCTTTATTTTAAAGTCTGTTTTGTCTGATATGAGAATCGCTACTCCAGCTTTCTTTTGATTTCCATTTGCATGGAATATCTTTTTCCATCCCCTCACTTTCAGTCTGTATGTGTCCCTAGGTCTGAAGTGGGTCTCTTGTAGACAGCATATATATGGGTCTTGTTTTTGTATCCATTCAACCAGCCTATGTCATTTGGTGGGAGCATTTAATCCATTTACATTTTAGGTAGTTATTGATATATTTGTTCCTATTACCATTTTCTTAACTGTTTGAGGTTTGTTATTGTAGGTCTTTTCCTTCTCTTGTGTTTCCTGCCTAGAGAAATTCCTTTAGTATTTGTTGTAGAGTTGGTTTGGTGGTGCTGAATTCTCTTAGCTTTTGCTTGTCTGTAAAGGTTTTAATTTCTCTGTTGAATCTGAATGAGATCCTTGCTGGGTAGAGTAATCTTAGTTGTAGGTTTTTCCCTTTCATGACTTTAAATATGTCCTGCCACTCCCTTCTGGCTTGCAGAGTTTCTGCTGAAAGATCAGCTGTTAACCTTATGAGTATTCCCTTGTGTGTTATTTGTTGTTTTTCCCTTGCTGCTTTTAATATTTTTTCTTTGTATTTAATTTTTGATAGTTTGATTAATATATGTCTTGGCATGTTTCTCTTTTGGATTTATCCTGTATTGGACTCTCTGCGCTTCCTAGACTTGATTGACTATTTCCTTTCTCATATTAGGGAAGTTTTCAACTATAATCTCTTCAAATATTTTCTCAGTCCCTTTCTTTTTCTCTTCTTCTTCTGGGACCCCTATAATTCGAATGTTGGTGTGTTTAATGTTTTCCCAGAGGTCTCTGAGTTTTCCTCAATTCTTTTCATTTTTTTTTCTTTATTCTGCTCTGCAGTAGTTATTTCCACTACTTTTTTCTTCCAGGTCACTTATCTGTTCTTCTGCCTCAGTTATTTGTCTATTGATTCCTTCTAGAGAATGTTTAATTTCATTTATTGTGTTGTTCATCATTGTTTGTTTGTTCTTAGTTCTTCTAGGTCCTTGTTAAACGTTTCTTGTATTTTCTCCATTCTATTTCTAAGATTTTGGATCATCTTTACTATCATTACTCTGAATTCTTTTTCAGGTAGACTGCCTATTTCCTCTTCATTTGTTTGGTCTTGTGGGTTTTTACCTTGCTTCTTCATCTGCTGTGTGTTTCTCTGTCTTTTCATTTTGCCTAACTTACTGTGTTTGGGGTCTCCTTTTCACAGGCTGCAGGTTTGGAGTTCCCATTGTTTTTGGTGTCTGCCGCCAGTGGCTAATGTTGGTTCAGTGGCTTGTGTAGGCTTCTTGGTGGAAGGGACTGGTGCCTGTATTCTTGTGCATGAGACTGGATTTTGTCTTTCTGGTGGGCAGGACCACATCCGGTGAATGAACTGGGTTTTTTGAAAGCTAAGTTTATTCAATTTAAATTCTGACTTTGGAAATTAAGACCTTCTATATTTTGTGTGTGATAAGTCCTTTCTTTTATGAAATAATTTGATAACAAATAGTAATTGTTGTTTTTAATTTTTTTTAAACTCTTATTTGGTAAAATAAAAGGGACAAAACCTATGCTGAACTCCCAAATTTTATTTTGTTTGGTAACTATGTTTGGTTATGAGAGGCCAGAGGTTATGGAACTGTCAGAACAGACTAACAATGAAAAACAGGCTTTCTGGCAATTGGCTACTTCTTATTAGACTTTTTATTTTTTATCAATTGTTCTATGTAAAACATTATTTCTTAAAGTACTACATAAAATAAGCATTAATATTAGTACATTCTCAATATGATTTGCTTTTAAAAAGAATTATCTAAAACTTTCACCTTCTTTTTTTGAAATTTTCACTTGGAAAGAGTAACTCTTTTCTAAAACAACGATTTTAGGAAAATTGAAAATGAATCCTAAAATAGTAAACTAAAGCACCATGAGAAAATATTTTACATTTGATTAAAGCCATAACTGGGAAACATCAGTGCCCTTAATTCTCAGTGACCACTTACACCCTCCCTACCATGAAGGCCTGCTCATCATTAACCAGAAGGAGAACAGTATTAGAGCTGTGACAGCAACTTCGATTTGTTGACAAACTGTCGACCACAGTTGTTTTTTTTTCCTCAAGGATTAAATTTTTGTTTTCCAGCCTTTTGGGGCCATTGTAAATTTGTATGGCTGCTTTGGAGGGAACACATAATCAAAGCGATGACCCAGTACACTAGGAAATAAATGACAGTGGAATTCAGTTCAGTTTACGGACCATCTACTGAGTGTCTGTGGCAGGCTGTGCTAGGCATCTGGGAAACAGAATGCATGATACTTGGCCCCTGTCTGATCTCAGATTGCTCACTGTCTACCCGGGATTCATGTATGTATATAATTAACCGTAATACTAAATCTGTGTTCTGCTAGAAACAAGATAAAGTACTATGGAAAGAAAAAAGGTGTGGGAGTGGGTAATTCCACCTGTGTCAGGGAAGCTTTTGAAGGGTTCTAAGAGATGTCTGCTTTTGTACTAGATCTTAAAGAATGAATGTTGAAAAAGGCTTTCTATGCTCTGATGGCTGTTATCACAAAGATCGAACTTAACCTTTTATGAGTTTGTTTTCCCCATTAAAAACTACCTCATTCTGCTTTGTAGATACACTGGCACTTCTTAACAACAGGGCTGTCATGCAGCAGGGGCTCAGTACATGAATGGAGAAATTGGCTAAGCAACAAAATATTGGCTAAGCAACAATAAATTCTAAAAGGTGTAGTTTAAAACAGAAGATTACAGTCCCCTGATCTCTAACATACAAGATCAAAAGGGACACCTCTGAAGAAACTTTAATATGTAACACATAGGCGTGATTCCTCAACTACCTAAAAAAATGTCTTGGGCAAACAGTTTTGAAACACACTTTCTACCATGAAGTTTTACAGAATTGATCATCTTCCTCTCCTTGGTGATGAGATGTCAGACTTTTTAGACATCTGAATTCTAGGGCCTGACAGAGTTTGAGTATATGATCTCACCTGAGGCTAATGACTTTATACAGCTTGAAAGAGGATGTAAAATGGATGCTCAACAAATGTGGTTGACTGACGGTGGTGTCTCTTTTCTTAGAGAAGTTAAATTAAGCACATCCCATTTAAAAGAAAATTCTTTGTTTTGTCTCTACACTGGGAAAGAGAAAAAAGATCCCCTTTTCTTCCTCCTATCCTTCCCTCCTCCTCCTCCTCCTCCTTCTTCCCCTTCTTCCTCTTCATTTACTCAACTTGACAAAGATTATTGTTGTGGCCTTGGTTCATTTGTGTTTATTCTCTGTTCCAATAGGTAGTTCTGGAATCTCCCCAGTGTATATGTTCATTTTCCATTAGATTCCACCCACAGATCCACCTTCTATCCCCTAAGAGATGGAGATTGAGTCTATTTCTTTCTTCCCCCCGTAATTTCCTTCCTTGGGTAACACCAATAAATCCCTAAGGAGTCCAGGGTTGCTGTTGCATACACTTATTTTAGTGACTGAAACAAAAAACACACCACCTTTTCACTGCCTCCACTCCTAAACATGGTGAAGAAATATTGCACAGGCAGAGAATGAAAGTACTTTTTAATTGGAGAGAGGGTAGGGCTTCAAAAAAGGATACCTTAAACAAAGAGGTATTTAATTATTGGTAACATGATGAGGGGCCAAAATATTCTGATATTGGACCAAAATAAATTTCATGGTTTCAAATGAGGTCAAGTCAGTTATAATTTTTTGTAGCCAAGGAGAGTCACCACCTGGACTCAATTTCCATACTACAGGCTCTGTGATACCATTTCATGTGATGTCTGACTGACCATTTGTGGTGTCAGAGAGGTGCCAGTATCTATCTACACAATACAACAGAGAAACTATTACCCCCTTTTAGCCAGATGTCCATTTTTTGAATAGCCTAGGCAGAAATTTGAATGACACTCCGTTAACAATTCAAAACTCCCTCTGTTCTGTAAGGAAACAAAACATATTTACGGTACAGTCTTCTGCAGATTCAAAAGCAACAGTGGTGGCTCTAAAGGAACATTAATGGCCTATTGGATAATAAGCATGTATGTTTTATTAACTGCCTAAATAAGCATTAGCATTGTAGATTTCACTGCAGGCTATATACAGCCCTTTTTTCAGAACTCCAGACATGGAGCCAATTATTAATTCTTTCACAAAGTAATTTACCCAACAAGGAACATGTTGAAAAATGATTCTTATGCCAATATTTCAGTCTTTTCTGAAGATGTTTCCCATTTAAAATAATGGAAATTTGGCCTGAGTTACTGGAAGGCCCTGGACAGCAGCGGTATATAATGAGAAAGTTTGTCATTTATTAATTTTACAATTGTTATTCATTTAAAGGAGAAACTAGGTAAAACTTTATACTTACAGAAACTTATTTTCTCAATCTTTGCAGCTACCCAATAGTTTAGCTGATAATACCATCCCCATTTCACAAATGAGAGGTAAACAGAAAGGCATGAGATAGAATTGAAGCCTGAGTTTTCTGATGATTTAATATTTTCTTTTAAGATTATCTCTTCTAAACAAATAAACGAAAACAGTGAATGAAGACCTACTGTGTGCCAAGCATCTTGGTAGGTGCCTTCTTTTTGTGTTAAGTCAATCTTTTTAAATTAAAAAATAATGTTTGTTTTTTATTATTACAAGACCAAGACAGATTTCAAACTAAGAAAAAAAAAAAAGGAAAAAGAAGGAGAAAACACCTACAATCTCCCTTCTCAAAGATAGCCACAGCAAACCTCCTGGGGTATGTCTCCTTCTGGCCTCTTTCTTCTTTTTTCTTCTTTTCTTTTTGTTGGATATCCTTCCATACTTTTACTTGAATGGGGTCACAATACACATACTATTCTGTAACCTGCTTTTTTCACTTAAAAAAATCATAGATATATTTCTATGGGAGTTCATATAGATTTTGTTTTGTTGTTAAATGATTCATGTGCATTATTGTTTTAATCAAGTAATCAGATGACTGCAAAGGAAAAGTAAAAAAAAAATTGCACTACATAGAAATAATGAGTGTTAATATTAGGTGAACATAATTCTAGATATTCCTTCTTCCTATCTAAATAGCCTCTATCATTCTCTTAAATGATTGTGCTGTATAGTTTAAGTAACCTTTTATGAATAATTTTTTGTCCCAGTTTTTGTTATTATCATGTGCAAATATACTTCATTGTGCATATGTCTCATAATTTCCTTGGGTTAAATATCTAGGAGTAAAATTTCTGGATCAAATTTTAATATATACCTGTCAACTTGCCTTCAAGAAAGTTTTTTATCTCACTGTTGCTAATTTATATTTCTCTAATTATCAATGAGTCTGAGCATCTTTTTATATATTTATAGGTCTTCTGTGACTTGCTGGTTCATGTTTTTGTGCATTTTTTTATCATAGTGTTCATCTTTTTTTATTTTTAGTTGATCCGTAAGAGATCTTTATATATTTAGGAAAATATGTCTTTGTCAAATGTGTTTTAGTTATTTTCTTATTTGTTGTTTGTCCTTCAGCTTTGTTTATGGCACCTTGACCATAAAACAATTTAGAACTTTTATGTTATCAAATCTTTTTCATCATTTCCCTTATGGGTTTGGGCATTGGTCACAACATTCAAGTGTTATTTTTAAAAAAATATCTTACATACTTTAATTTTTTTTATACTTACATACTTAAAATAAATATAATACTTTTCTGTAATTTATTTTTATATATGGTCTGAAAAATATATATGGTTTATATATATTTTATATTTGGTTAAACATGTTTTTCACCATATTCTGCCATTTGTCTACAAACAGTTTACTGATCTGAAATATCACTTTTTTCATAAATTCCTGCATATTCTGTGGTGTGTTTCTAGATTATTCTGTTTCAGTGAACTATCTCCCTATTCCTGTATTTGTGCCTCACCATATTATTTACTAAAGCTTAAGAGTATATTTTACTATGTGGAAGGAGAATTTTTACATCATTATTTATCTTTTTTCTGAAATTGTTTTGACTATTACCATGTATTTATCTTCTATATGAATTTTGGAATCAATTTGTTAAGGAATCAAAAAAATTTTCTTTGCCATCGTTAACTAACCTTAAGAAGCTAGAGGATTTGTAAATTCAAGCATTATTCTTATTGGTCAAAATTCATATGAAATACAGATACTGGGTTTCAATAAAAGCCCAAGAATTCTGTAAGATTCTTAAAGTAAAACTCTTTCAACAAATATTTGTATGTCTGCTATAGTATTCTCCATAATTGTTAGTTTTCTATCATATATTGGTGTAAATAAGATTCATGACATGAGAATGCACAAGTTTGTGTTATGGTTTAAAACATTGCATCTGAAATTAGAGCAAAATAACTCATAAAGTTTCTGTCATTCTGTTACCTATCATCTAACCATATTGGTTCCCATGCTTTGGGGGTATTGTCTGACTCAGAGAACACTCACTAAATGTACATAATAAATAACTCCAAGAATAATGCAGACAGGATTCTATCTGTGTCTTTATATCACAACCAGCAGGGGAGAAAATGGAAGCTCAAAATGTTTGCTTCAACATAACAGCCCTTGGTGTTCCTTGGCCTCCAAACAAGCTTCAGGATACAGTTTATCAACTGTCAATAGGCAAATGCATGTTTTTCTTTTCCCATGAGCTGATTAAAGTTGTGGTCTCTTGTAATTCATGGCATTCCATTGTATTTATTTCTGCTGGAATTTTCAGGCTGAATTACTGTAACTAATATACCACTAAGTCTGTGCTGCAAAATCCCTGACCTTTTGAATCTTCCTTTTTAGCAGAAAATTGGCATAAGAAATTTCAACACAATAAACACTTTAATTTTTTTCTTAATCTTGATCCACAATCCATATGGTTCAATTTAATTATGTCAGAGAATCTTTGCCACCAGTATCAATTTGGATTAAGAGGTTTTGAAGATTGTGGTGATAGGAGAAAAAGAGAGATGAGATCATTCTATTTGCAGTGGATTATTGGGGGGAAACAAAAATATGAAATGTGAAATCCTTTGGCCTTTTCTAAAATAATTTGTGCCCACAGCTCATTTTGAGTAAATAGATTTGCTGGTCTCTAAACCATGAGATCTGAGAATTTTTAAAAATCTTTCATATAGGATTGAAGAATATCTATGCCCACCTATCAACACAATAATGGACTGTTTGTATCCATGTAGAGGGATATCCTGCAGTATAGAATTGGGAGAGATTTTGAAGTAAGAGATGAAGTGGAAGCAGCAAGAGAGGGTGGTATGTTCAGAATTTGGCAGGAGCATTGTGGGTATAAACTGATATTTCTACTATCTTAGGAGTTGACAAACTTTTTGTAAATGGCCAGATAGTAAATTATTTTAGGTTTTATGGATGACATATAGTTTCTGTCGCTGCTGCTGCTGTTTCATGTTGCTTTTGTTTTGTTTTATTTTTGCAATTCTTTAAAAATGTGAAAACGACTCTCAGCTCACGGACTGTTCAAAAACAGGCCATGGGTTCGACTTTGCGCACTGAGCTCACTCTGACAACGCCTTTATGGAATCATTGGAAGATAAAGTCACACATAAATCATCAGACTGCGAGATGCTACTGAGGGTAACTACAATCATACCTTACATTTTTCTTCTGCTTTATAGTTTACCCAGCGTTATGCTTGGACATTGTCCCATTTGATCCTCAAAATAACACTCATGGCAGACGTCATTATTCCTATATTAGAGAAGAGAAAGCAAGCTCAGAGAAGTAGTGACTTGCCCAAAACTACACAGATGATAAGGGGGAAAGCCAGAAATGAATGCATCTTGTGATTCAAGTTTGTTGCTCTTTCTATTAAACTCAGATTGAGTCAGAGAAAGCGTTGGTAGAAAGAAAACCAGATTGAGGAAGCTGTTAGCTCAGGATTAACATGTCTGTCCTCTGGGACTCCCAGACTTAATGCGAATAAAAACCCAAGAACACACATTCGCCACTTCTTCCACAATGCAGTGGCCCTAAGGCTTTGGTGAATTACCACATCAACTTGCAGCCAACTCAGGATTTGGGGAGATCTCTAGTTAGCTCATTATTCCCACCTACACTGATGAAAAGAAGATGTGATTTGTGCTTTATTAATGCTTTAGAAGGCTGAGCACGGAAGTGATAGTTTAGGTCCCAGGAACATACTCCGAGATACCTTGGATTGACGAAGTTAGGAGAGCAACAACTGTTCGTTTCCTCGGCCTGCCAATAGGAGTCCAAGCAATGAAATACAACAGAATTGTTTGGAAAGACACGTTAACTCAACTTGTGTGGCCCAGAGGCTAATCAGCATCTACATCATAAAGACTAGGCAAAGGTACATATGGGACTCATTCCTGCATTTTTATGGGTTAGAGACATGAACTGTGTATCCCGTTACACAGCAGAATGGCACCAGTATGGGAGAGATAAGGTCCAAAAAATACAGTAACTTTATGAATTATATTGTGATATCTTTTTCACTAAACATCATAGGCAAGAACTGTTCAGTGATATTTATTTCTTGATTTGGGTTTTTTATTTGCTGTTTCCTATATTTAAAAGTGCCTGTCGCTCTGTTACACTTATTAAATGAGTGTTACCAGAGTGCTGTAACCACTTGTGGGTTCTGCAACTTGAAAATGTGGAAAGGTTGGAGAAGGTTCAGAAAAGACTATGAAAAATAAAAGTGCTAGGAAAATAAAGCCTGAGAGGCAGGGTTAAAGGGATTTATTTCTGCTGAGTTTTAAAAAAGCTTAAGGGTGACTGATGCTGTGATTAGTGATCACAATGAAGATTTTTTTACGTAGAAGGTACAGAGCAATCGTTTTCTCTTTCTATTCAGAAAAAGAATGCAAGAGCATAGTCTAGAAATTTGATTTCCAATTTGTGGACTTCAGACCTGGTGAGAAGGACAGAGAGGGAGGTTGCTACTGAATTATTTAAAGAGATCCTCAAATTTATTTTATTTTATTTTATTAAATACTAAATACAAGAAGTATAATGATTTTTTTTTTTTCTGGTGTGTAATGTTTGCCATTAAAAGGTGGCCTTTGTCTTCGAAAAGGTTGAGAATCATTGAGTTTGAATATAACATTGGGATGTGAGTGTGGTACAAAATGAATTTCTTAGCAATAAGAATCATTAACTGACAAGCATTGTAATGTACTTTGCTAGACCAATTAAATAATTGAGACCATTACTGTTTTAAGGTGACACAGGAATTTGTTCATTTATTTATTCCATTGTTATTCATCGAGCATCATCCACGTACCAATGCATCAAGCACTCTGCTAAACCAGGAGCTACGATAGGGGCAAGGCAGGTAGTGTTTCTGGAATCACGTCACTCACAGTCTCTCGGTGGCTAGTAATACAATATATATATTCATGCCCAGCATGTGAGATTGCTTCCATTCCTGTAATTCTATTATCTTCTATTTAATAGCAAGAATAACAGATTTTGAAAAGTAAAGATGAATATTTACTTGTGAGGCTTACTTCTGCACTCAACATAAAATTATAACTAGTAATAAATAAAAGAGCTTCCTTTCAAAATCCTAAATTTTATTTCCCATTTGTGGAACAGCTAAAGAATATTCACTTTTCCTGCACAAATGTCACATGAATGTTTCCTGTAGTCAACAGTTATCTCACACCCCTCCCTCTGTTTGTTTTTTCTCTAGGATAAGGGTAAAGAGAGTTGTAGTTTTTTAGTAGTAAATTGGCGTCATTCCATAAGATGATGATTTAATCTCCAGTTACTCATTGAGCTTTCAATTCACTTAGAAGTCTTCGCGATGATAAATTTTCTTTAAAGAACATCTTAAATTTATATTAATGGACTTGCTACATAAAGTCTATGATTACAATATAGATAAGAGATATTCATCTCTTCTATTTAAGGGCTGGACCCCAGTAAACTAATTTTTCTTGAAGTTCATCCTTTTTCCTTTTTCTTTTTAGTCCATTTAACATTGTCTTTAATGGTGCGGACAGCACAAGAAAGAGACGAGATTTGTCATCTTTTCTTCAGGAGTATTAGGAACAGTGATTTTCTCTTTAGCTCATTAATTGAAAAGTCTTAAAATACCTTCTCATATACACTTAAATCTGCAGAAACATCTAAACTTCATTCCAAATCTCTGCCTCTTATGGTGGATAGTGTTTATTGAGCACTTAAATATGAGCCAGCACTGTTCCAAATACTTTACATGTATTAGCTCATTTAATCATTGTAACAACTCTATGAGAGAGATGCTATTGTTACCCCCATGACACAGATGAGGAAACTGAGGCTCAGAGAGGTTAAGTAACCAGTCCAAAGTCACACTGGTAAAGCCTTGGAAGTGGCTCTTCGCCATATACCCTGCACTGTTTCTCAAGAAGGAAATGGTTGGGGGTTTCGAGGCATTCTAACTGGCACACAGTAGAGAAACATTAATCAAAAAAAATTTTTTTAAACATATCTTTATTTCCAGACTGCTTCATCCGGTATATTTAATAATGAAGAGCTCTATAGCAGTGAAAAATGAATGAACCACAGCTAACTACAGTTGTCCCCTTCTTATCTGCCATTTTGCTTTCCTCGGTTTGAAAATATTAAATGGAAAATTCCAGGAATAAACAATTCACAAGTTTTAAATTGCACAGTTGTTCTGAGTAGCATGATGAAATCTCGCGAGGTCCTGCCCGGGTCGAGAATCATCCTGCATATCCTGCCTGTTAGTCACTTAGTAGCTTTCTGTCTGGGTTATCATATCTCAGGTGATTTACGATGCTTCTGTTCAAGTCACCCTTATTTTACTCTAACAATCATGGCTCCAAAGCACAAGAGATGTGTCGCTGGCAATTCTGATAGCCAAAGAGACGCCATAAGTGCTTCCTTTAAGTGAAAAGGTGAAAGTGCTGGACTTAATAAGGAAAGAAAAAAAATCGTATGCCGAGGTTGCTAAGATCTATGGTCAGAACGAATCGTCTATCCATGAAATTGTGAAGAAGGAAAAAGAAGTTGCTAGTTTTGCTGTTGCACCTCAGACAGCAAAAGTTACAGCCACGGTGCATAAGTGCTTAGTTAAGATGGAAAAGGCGTTAAATTTGCACAATAAGATATTCTGAGAGAGAGAGACCACATTCACATAACTTTTATTACATTATATTGTTATAATTGTTCTATTTTATTGCTAGTTATTGTTGTTAATCTCTTACTGTACCTAATTTATAAATTAAGCTTTATCGTGAGTATGTATGTTAGGAAAAAAATAGTAAATATCAGGGGCAGTACTATCCAAGATTTCAGGGCAATCACTGGTGGTCTTGGAAGTGTCCCCTGTGGATAAAGGGACACTACTGTTTATCAGCATAGCCGAACATCACAACTTAATGTAAAGTTAAAAAAAAACACAATAATTCAATTTATATAAAGTTCAAAACCATACAAGCCAAAAAATATAACTTTTAAGGACATAGCTATATGATAAAACTTGAGGGAATCCTATAGATAAAATTCAGGAGAGAGAAAGGGGAATATAATTTGGGAAAGCTATCAAAGTACTGATAGTGGGTGCACAGGTGTTTTCGTTTATTATCATTTTAGCCATTCATATATGTTAATATTTTATATGTAGTATGCTTCCTAATCACATATTTTAAGGAAATAGTATTGTACAAATGCAAGGAAATACTTTAATATCAATACAAAGTGGAGTGCAGCAAGATTTCATCTAGCACGCTATAACTAACACTTTTTTAGTTAGAATTTCTATAATTACTTTTAGTCATTGTTAAGAATTTCTATAATGACTTTAAGTCATTGAAAAATCTTTTGAAAAGTAAAAGAATAAATTATGCCTATTATTATAACTGAGGGCACACTTTCTGGTATTCACATTTTTAAAAAATTGTTTATCAGTATAAGAAGAATATGGTGACTATTAACAGCCGTACACGGATCATCACCATCACTCCTCAGTGCCATTGGATACCAGCATTTTCCGGGTAACACCAGAATTTCTGCCATCCTTAGGAAGGATAAGCAATATTGTCTTATTTTTTTTGCGACACTTATTCTGAATCAGGGCAGAGTTCACTATTTTTAACTGACAGATTATGGATCATAGCAACAGACCTCAATATCAACCCCAGTCACCTATGCTGTGCCTTCTGGCTTTGGCTGATATAACTCTGACCAAAGGTAGCACCTCTGCCTCACTGCTTTTTCAGATATTCTCACGATCTTGGCTGACTGTTTTTATTTTTTATTTTTTTTTGCTTTAGAGTTTTTATATTCTGGGCAATGAACTCAGGTTGGTTTACTTTTTTTTCATGGACCTTTACTTTGTTCTGTAAAGGGTATTTGATAAATTCTAATACCATACTCCAAAGTACCATTTTACTTCATCTACAGATGTGGCAAAACTTTATCGTTCACTGGGGATTTCTAGGAAGCAGACTGAACAACATAAGGTGAGAATTGACAGGCTCTAGCAGGTAAGCTAGCCAAGGACTTAGCTACTTGACATGGCTATCATGATAACCATTAATAGTATATAACTGGATTTTAAAAAACTTTTACTTATTAAAGCAACAGATGTTTATAACAGAAAATTAATATCACAGAAAAACAATTAAATTACCTGTAATTAATTCTATTTGTTGTGTTAACGTTTTGTATTATAAACTTCCAGTCTTTTCCTCTTCTTCCATTTTTATGAGTAGATGAATACAAAAATTATATCCATCTACAATAAGAACAAAAGAACAGAGGAAGCAGTATAATCCTATACAAGTAAGATTGTACTAAACATAAGATGTGCTACCTCTTCCAGACTTCTAAACTCCTATTCAGTACCCAAGAAAAGAACAGTTTTTAGATGCCGTCAATTCTTGACTGTTACTTTTCAAGCACGAGTGTGAATTCAATAGCATAGACGAACAACAATGATCTAATCTTGCAAATGCTACATTAATGTTCATATGTGAGACCTGAGTTCTCTACATGTAACCTGAATCCCAAGATATGAGAGGACTCAGTGGCAGCAGTTCCTAGAACCCACTTCACTTGCCCCCTTCTCTGACATTCAGCCCCTCCCACTCTTTCTCCCCTGGCTATTTTCGTGATTGGAGACAAAAGACGTGGAGGTGGAAAAGACAGAAAAGTATAATTTTTTATTCTCTTCTCATTACTCTCCAAGTCCAATCCTGAAATCATCAATGCTGAGGGACACTGAGAAGCAGGAATGAACTTATTCACTCATTCCATCTCAGTCAGTGAGTGTCTTTATTGAGCACCTGCTGGTGAGATTCTGGGCCCTTGTAGCCATGCACTGTGCTAGGTGCTAAGAGAAACCCAAAAGCTAGGTTAGATGTGATTCATGCTGAAAGATGTATCATTTAATTGGAGGAGCAATACTAAATAAATTCTATAATTGAAAAACAATACAAACACAACATGTATGTATGTATGCTTATGGAGAGGGGGAGGGGAGGAGAGGAAATGATAAGAAAAATGGAGCAAACATTTGGCAAATCTGGATAAAGAGTATACAGGAATCCCTTGTACTATTCTGCTACCTTTCTATAAGTTTACAATTATATTAAAATAGTTACCCCCCAAAAAAGTAAAAAAGAAAAAGAATGCATACAGTGTATAATTACTTAAAATGTGTAGTACAAATAATAAATGTTATAGGAGTTCAACATTAGCCTTTATTTTAAAAGAAATTTTTCTCTTGAAAAATTCTATGGATCCTATAGATTTTTGTGTTCTGAACCACTTGAGAATTAACCAAGGTACAAATTTTGTTTAAGATAGTGTATTTTAACAAAATAACATCATATTATTTAAAATAACACTTTTTTTGATAAGTAAAATGTGGTAGGTATATTTGCTTAATGCATTCCAAAAATAATGAAAATGAACGAACTACACCTACGTGCATCAATGTGGATAAATCTAAAAACCATAGCTTTGCGTAAAAAGGAGCACTTGCAGACTACACACCAAATATCATTCATATGACGTTTAGAAACAAGCAATAATCAATATATTATCTAGGGATATCAAGATTAAAAAGCATTAAGAATGGTAAACACAAAATCAGAAGAGTGGTTATCCTTGGGAGGAAGAGGGTATCATTCAGAGGGTTGTCCAAGACATATATAATGATTTCTTCTTTCCTAATCTAGTGGTGGGTACATGAGTGTTGGTTTTTATTTCTACATAATATATGTTATATTCTTTTGTATGCATGAAACACTTTATGATAATTTTTTTATTGTGGTAAAATATATACAACATAAAATTTAGCATTTTAACCATTTTTAAGTACAGATACAATTCAATGATGTTAAGTACATTCACATTGTTGCACAACTATCCACCACTATCTGTCTCCAGAACTTTTTAAAAAAAAATACAGTTTAGTTTTTAGAGAAGTTTTAGGTTCATCACAAAATTGAGTGGAAGATACAGAGACAGCCCTATACTCCCTGCTTCCACACATGCATAGCTTCCCCCATTATCAACATTCCCTACTGGAGTGGTGTGTTTGTTATAATCGATGAACCTACATTGACACAATATTATCACCCAAAGTCCATAGTTTATATTAGGGCTCACTCTTGGTATTGTACATTTTGTGGGTTTGGACAAATGTATAACGACATGTGTCCAACATTATAGTATTATACAGAGTAGTTTCCCTGCCCTAAAAATCCTCTGTGCTCTTCCTGTAACACTGTATTCTAAATAAAATTTTATCAAAACAAATCCAAGAATGTATAAACTGGATAATGTCTCATGACCATGTGGGGTTTACCCCAGGAATGCAAGGTTGTTTTCACATTTGAAAATCAAACAAACTAAAAAAGAATAACCATATGATCATCTCAATAAATCCAGAAAGAAATTTAACAAAATCCAATATCTGTTTCCTGATCAGAAAACTAGGAATAGAAGGGAACTTCCTCAACCTGATAAAAAGCATCTTTAAAAAAACCTATAGCTGACATAAAACTTAATGGTGAAAGACTGAAAGCCTTTTCCTTAAGCTCAGGAACAAGCCAAGGATATTCACTTTCACCATTTCTATTCAACATCGTACTGAAGATTCCAGACAAGAATCTTCAAGATTAAACAAGAGAGAGAAATAACAGCCACCCATGTTGGAGAGGAAGAAATAAAATTGTCTTTATTCACAGACATGATCATCTTTGTAGAAAATGTAATGGAAATCTACAAAGAGCTAAGATAAGTGAATTTAGCAAGGTAATTGGTTAAAATCAATTGTATTTCTATATATTATCAACAGTCAGAACTTGAAATTAAAAAGCGATACTATTTACAATAACATCCAAAATATGAAATACTTAGAAATAAATTTGACAACAGATTTGAAAGATCAGCATACTGAAACTACACACACTGCTAAGAGAAATTAAAGATCTAAATAAATAAAGAGATAAACCATTCATGGGGTTGAAGACTCAATATTGGTGTAAAGATAAGTAGATGAATAGAACAGAATAGAGTCCAGAAATAGGTGCACACATACATGAACAATTGATTATTTTTTACCACAGTGCAAAAGCAACAACTCAGTGCAGAAAATGTAGTTTTTTTCAACAAATCATTCTGAAACAACTGCAAATTCATATGCAAAATAATGAATTTCCATCCATACTCATACTACATACAAAAAAGTAACTAAAAATGGACCTCAGACCGCTAAAAGTAAAACATGAAATTATAAAAACTTTGAGAAAAATATCGTAAGAGAAAACCTTTGAATTTTCATCTTGAAAAACTTTCACCTTTGACCTTGAATTAGTCAAAGATTTCTTGGGTATAACACCCAAAGCATGACTTACAAAAGAAATAAAAGACAAGTAGTACTTCATCAAAATTAAGAACTTCTTTTTGAATGACACTAATAAAAGAATGAAAAGACAAACCCCAGACTGGGAGAAAATATTTGCAAAGTATACATCTGATAAAGGACTTGTATCCAGAATATTTAATGAAGAACTCTCTCAAAACTCAATAGTAAGAGAACAAGCAACCCTATTTTTTTAAATGGACCAAAGTATCAAACAGCCACTTCACCAAAGAAAATACATGGATGGCAAATAATCCTGTGAGAAGATGCTCAGCATCATTACCCATTAAGGAAATGGAAATTAAAACCAGAATAAGATATCACTATACACCTATAAAATGGCTAAAATTTAAAAGACCGACCATAATAAGTGTTGATGAGGTTGAGGAGCAACTTAAACTCAAATGGACCATGGTGGGAACATAAGATGGTACAACCACTTTGGAAAATGGTTTGCCAGTTTCTTAAAAATTTAAACAGCCACCTACCATATGAATCAACTATGACATTCCTAACTATTTACCTCAAAGAAAATAAAGCATATGTCCATATAGTGATTTTTACGTGAATGTCTGTAGCAGCTTTATTTGTAATAGCCAAAAACTGGAAATAATACAAATGTCCAGCAAGAAGTGAATGGATATACAAATTGTGATACATCCATACAGTGGAAGAGCAATAAAAAGGAATGAGCTATTGGTACATAAGACGACAGGGATATATCTCAAAGTAACTATGCTGAATGTTTGAAGCCAGCAAAAGAGTATATACTGTATGATCCCATTTAGGTAAAACTGTGGAAAATGCAAACTATAGTGACAGCTGTTAAGTTGCTACCTGGGTCAGAGTGTAGGGAGGAATGGAAAGGAGGGATTCAAAGGAAGGGGCACAAGAAAAGTTTGGGGGTTAACTATGTTCACTATTTTGATTGTGATTGTGGTGATGGTTTCACTACAGTGTATTTACATATATATCATATATTTATCAAATATATATACCAAAACTTATAAACATGGGCAATTTAAATACATGCCGTTCATTGTGTGTCAATTATACATCAATAAAACCACTAAAAAATTTTATAGTTCCTATGACTTCGTGCCCTTAATCATTCGAGTTAACCAAAGTCTCCAATTATGTTTAAATTGCTCACAATTTCATCCCAATGACACTAACCATAATTGGAAAATTGAAAATTCATTAACTGCACCATGAATTATTTTTAAGTACAGAGTTCAAATGAACAATTATTTATTAAAAATGCCTTTAAAAAAACAACTATAAAATAGTATACAGCCCTATTATAAAAATCTAATAGGAACAGCAGTATGTGAAACTCAAACTAGAATATAAAGTGAAAATTATGTACCTGTCCAAACAAAAAATATACATTGGGGCTCTGTATGAAATTCTGAAGGGGCTTTTCTCTTGGTGTGGTTCTAACCCTATGATGAAAAATATCTTTTTCTAAAGTGTATAATTACCCTCTGTCACTCTTAAATCTCCTCTGGTGTCTAAGCTCGCTTAATAATGGTGAACAGATGAGCAGAAATTAAAAATAAAGGCCTTCTACCAATTTAGCACCCCGCACATAATGCACCTATAATGATAGTTTGATTGCCAGTGCCCATTATTTTGTTGCTGCCTTTTTTTTCTATTACTGCACCAGAGCCCTGGGTTTCAAAAAGAATGAAGCATCCTCTTCTGTAAAACCAGAGCAATTTACATGAACATGAGCATTAGCCTGTATTAGAAAGATGCATAGAATAAAACAGAAAACATAATGTAATGCCACGAGGACCATTTAATGTCAGTGGCACTCTTCACTTAAATATCATATTGCATTTTGGTTAATTTATTTTCCAAAACGAAAAAGTAAAAAGCACGAATTTTTTTCCAATAGAACAGGGAAGAAAATGGAAGTGTTTATGATATTAAAATGAAT
Source organism: Balaenoptera acutorostrata (assembly GCF_949987535.1). NCBI lineage: Eukaryota > Metazoa > Chordata > Mammalia > Artiodactyla > Balaenopteridae > Balaenoptera > Balaenoptera acutorostrata. Next base: position 58,409,837 of record NC_080071.1, on the reverse strand, counting down.
AAGAAAAATATGTTGAAATGAGGCTAGCAAGTCCCCTACCATCGTCCCCTCAGTGTATACAGAGCAATGAAAAAAAAAAAAAGACATTAAAGGAAAAAACAAAAGAAATATGATTCAGCTCTGACACAAAGTAGAAGAGTCTTGAAATACTGTTAAAATTTTTATTATTTTTTGACTCTAAGAAACTTTCTTTAAAACTATTCCCTTTAATTACACGTATCCAATCACCTTTGGCATCTTATTCCTATTTACGTTTTTCCCAGGTCCCTGAACATTCAGGAGAGAAGGCTTCCCTGAATCCACTTAACTAATTAGTGTGGTAAAAATAAGTTGTGTTTTGTGTGTGTGTGTGTGTGTGTTTTTAAATAGCTGAGAAGACTTCCCTCACTTTCTAGAACTAAACTGACCAGTCACTTTAGGAAAGGTTGACACAGGCTTAAACACCAGTGCCTCAGTTCCCCGGTCAGGAGAACATGCGTCCGCAGGACGCTGCGATCCGGGCTGAAGTGTGGACACGACTTCGAAGGCTTTGGGGTGAACTGTGCTCCAGCGGCGAAGGTGGACGGGGGAGTGAGGAGGCCGCTGACACGACTTCATTAAAATTCAGCCTCTGCAAAGTGCTGTGCGAAAATCCGTTCGGCAGAACCCCAGTCACCAGGAAACACAGCGTCTGAGCGCAGAGCTGAGGGCTCAACTATCGCTGCTCCCGCCGGGCGGCCGTGAAGGATGCAAAGCAGCTTGTGGTAATTCTAGGGCCCTATCTAGTGCCAGTGAAAGCTCTCCCTCTCCACAGAGCGAGGGAAGCGCCCACGAGCACCGCGGACGGTTTCCGGTTACCGTGAAAACACGCCGCCCAGGCCCTTCTGGTGCGCGGACCAGCGGCCTGTACGGGTCATTTGTCCTTCCGCGTACGCTTACTCCCATCTCTGCCGGCAGCCCTAGAGCCCTCAGCGTGAATGCCTTCAACCCTCACAGCCTTCTCCCCAGTCACTTCCTTGATTGTATAGCAAGTTTTTCTCCATTTGGCCCCTTGGATGTTCTGGGGCTCGCATAGGAATTTGGATCAATTCTTTCGGGCTCTCTTCTGAGACCGATTGTGTGCGCGGCCCTTGCGCGCTGCTTGTCGGTGTGTGAGGCGATTCTGAGGGGATGGAAGCCCCCTTGGCCCTCAGGCTCACCGGTCGCCCGGTGGGGTTGCAGCAGAGAGCACGTATTGACACAGATTAAAGTGCCTCTGCGCGTAGAGAAGTAGCCCTCGACTTCCGCGTGAAACAAGGGCGCATAGGTTGCAGCTGGCGGGGGGCTGAGGAGGGCCGTTTAGCTGGAGGGCCTAGCGCGGGCGGCAGCCCTGTCTCTGTGGCTCCGAGGAGACCACCTTTCGGCTGCCAAGCGCTGCCCTGGTCTCTTCAGGACAGGTTCAGTGTCAGCGAGCTGGAAGTCATGCAGAGAGGAAACAGCAGAAAGGAAGGAGGCTCAGGGGGGAGCGCCTTGAGTAGGCCCGCCGAGAGGGGGCCGGCCTCTCGGTAGCAAGCAGCGGGGCATGCAGGCCCCTTGCAAAGGTCTGCCGAGCTTCAACTCCGAGGAGCCAGGCCTTACCCAGGAGAAGCCCTGAGCACAGGACGCAACCCATGAGAAGAAACCTCGCCAGCCTTCAGTGTGGCCTGTGCTGTGCGTCTGTCATAAATAGACCGCAGTGGAGACTTCAAGGAGGGGTTGGATTTCAACCTTTTGAAGAAAATCCGACAGCTTCCCGTGTTAGGCGTTGGTCAGTGCCTGGGACACAGGACCTTCTGTTTTTTGTAGTGCATCTTGCTATCTTCTTTTATCTGCTCCTCGGCATTCACAGACCCAGTAAAGACCAAGAAGGGGCAAATAACCTGCTTTTCAGGTGCTGGGAGACAGGGACATGCCAAGTTGTTGTCATAGCTCTGTCTTCCAGGCCCAGCGGGGAGCCGGCCTACATAGTGGAAAGGATGGTCGAGCTGACCTAATAAATATTTTCCATCCCTAACCTCAGTAATTATTTTCATGTGTCACAGCTCAGCAAGGAATGATGAAAAATAAAGTTTCCCTGATTAGACGAGACCCGCAGATCACTGGTGGTAGAATCTGAAACTGTTCTCTGGGTTTGCTACAAAAGTGACTCTCCACACTCTTCAGGGCCGTGACGTCTCCACTCCACCTCTGCTCAGTTATACAAAGTAAGTGAATTTGTTTCTTTCCTGGTTACACTTCTGTCTTTTCTTTGTCATCTACCCCCGCCCCACTCAAAAAACTACAGTACTGAGATTTTTCTCTCTGCTCCTTCCTCCCTCCAAGATGTGGAAATATACCTATTTCAATCTGAGAATCTCAGATATGATTCCGCTTGCAGCCACAATGCTTCTCTGTGGGGTGGGAAATGTGGTCGGATGAGTGGTAGGAAAATGCCTTTTGGAAAATTGTTTGATTTGCTACACTCTATTGAGTCCTAGTGGGAAGTCAGCATCCCTTTGCTATTTTGGAAAATTCTCGGAAATGATACTCAAAAAAAAAAAAAAAAAAAGAAATTCAGCAAAACATTTTCCATCCTAATAACTTTTCTAGATTGTCTCAAGGTAAGAGAAGAGGGGCCGGGGGAAGGGGTCTGATGAACCAGGCCTCCCCCTCTCCCCACGCTGGCGCTGGGGAGATGCCATCGCAAAGCAAGGCTCTCTCAGCTTAGGGAAGCTTTTGGCCCAGTGAAGGATATGGTTAGCATAATAAAGAAAACCTCATTTAAACTATCTGCATTTAATTTCGGTTCAGACCTCCTCATTAGAATTTGGTTGGCAAGGGGAGGTTGATAACCCCCGTTTATTAGGAGGTCAGATGCAGTAGGCAATCAAAAATCCAAATGCTGGCATCTGGCAGCTTCAAGAACATAACCCCCCTCAGAAGAGCCTACTAAGGTCTTTAGGTTGATTGCCTCAAATCTAATTCTTACTTTAACCCTTTTCACTTCTATTAGGATTAAGGATAAATTCTCTTTAGAGGATTATTGCTTAATGAAACCCAACAGTGACAGGATACAGGCTACCAGAGAAAAAAATCTTTTTCTACAAATCTGTTCTAATGTAGTTTTTCATCAGAGTGTCCAAGAATCTATTTGAGGAAGAAACAGCCTTCACCTTTGGGAAAACTTTAGAAACTGGGACCTGCCTGTTACCCAGTCTAGGCAGGCAATACGTTCGGTGGTGAAGTGCGCTGGTTCTAAGGTCACTCTGCTTTCATTAGAGCCAAGAGAAACCTTAGGGACCCTCTAGTGACATCCTCTGTCTTTCAGAAGAGGACAATGAGGCCAAGAGAAAAACAGCGATTTGTTCAAATGCTTTGATGGAACTCAGGTCCTCTGACCCTGCTTCTAATGTTCTTACTCAGAAAACCAGCAGAATTAGCAAAGCACATCTCCAAACTGTAGTCCACTTTTTTAGTCTTTGTACAAGAGACGGTTTTGTTTTGTTATATAAATTTTATTGAAATATAACATAGATGTACACGAAAGTGCACAAATCATAAGTGTACACTCAATGCATTTTCAGAAAGGGTAACCCCATATAAGCCATACAACCCAACACCCAGGTCAAGAAACAAAATGTTACCAAGCACTCTTCTGCCTTGTGTCCCTTTCTGGTCATTATTTACACCAAGAGAGGCCACTCTTCTGGCTTCTGACGCAATGAATTAGTCTTGCCTGGTTTTGAACTTGAGGTAAGATGGATCAGATGGTGTGTGCTCTTTGGTGTCTGACTTCTTTCACTCAACGTTATGTTCATGAAATTCATATATTGTGCTGTGTGTAACAGTACGTTTTTGGGCATGTAGTATTTCATTGTATGAATACCACAATTTGTTCATTCTACTGTTGCTGGACATCTGAGTTACTTTAAGTTTTTGTCTATCATGCATAAAGGAAACATTTCTGTACGTGTTTTTGATGGGCATATGTGTACCTCACTGTTGGAGTAGAATTGCTGTGTCATACGGTATGTGTAGTCTAGCTTTAGCAGAAAACGTCCAATGATTTTCCAAAGTGATTGCACCAATTTGTACCTCTACCACCAGTATACGAGAGTTCCAGTTGCTCAAAATCCTTGCCAACACTTGCCACTAATAATGCCTTTCTTAAAAAATGAATTTAGTTACTTTTCTTCCATTTGAATAAGAGCTGGAGGGAGAGGAAAGAAGGGGGGTTTGGATCCCTATTTCTTTTATATCTTTAAGTGTTCCTGAGGCTTCTCAGGCCCCACCCCTTACAGACTTTTTGCCCCAGTATTGCCAACCTTAGGGAGATGACTACTGCAGTAGTAGCCGCACACCTTCCAGGAACTACCCTCTTAGGACCCTGAATTATACTACTATAGTCATCTACCTAAGTTTGTTGCCATTGAAGATGACTTCCATTGCCTCCTGAAGTCTTTGGCTCTTCAGGAGGGTTCTACTGAGAAACAAAGATTTATCGTCAGCGCACACCATAGCTGACTGTTCTGGGATGACTTGGTGGTTGAGAACTTGATTTTGATTTTGATTCCAGAGAGAGTCACAGAAAGGATATCAGGAGTAGGGATGAAGGAGAACACCACCATCTCGCCCTTGGGCCAACTGCCAGTCTATGGCTTCAACATTTTATTATTTTTTTTAAAATTATTTTTTATTTTTTTGGCCTCACCATGTGGCATGTGGGATCTTAGTTCCCCAACCAGGGATCGAACCCATGCCCACTTAACCACTGGACCACCAGGGAAGTCGCAGGCCTCAACATTTTATAGCTTAGTTTTTCCTAGAAAGTTTCCTTGGCCTATCAAGGTATGGTGAAATCAGAAAGAGGTAAATTGTTAAAGAACGTAGCCTTGAAATTGATATTGTAAAAACAGAGTGAATTTTCTTGAAAACAAAACCTCTAGCTGCTAGGTCCAAAATTAAGGTTATATGGAAGACAGAAACAGGTGGCTGCCTGAGGGGAGGGAGGTGAGAGGAGGAAAGAAATAGGTGAGGGAGATTAAGAGGTACCAACTTCCAGTGGCAAAATAAATGAGTCATGGGTATGAAATGTAGAGTGTGAGGGATATAGACAGCAACTCTGTAAAAATCTTTGTATGGTGACATTGTAACTAGACTGATTGTGGTGATCGGTTTGAAGTATTTAGAAATATCAAATCACTAGGTTGTGTATCAGGAATGAACACAGTGGTGTAGGTCAATTATACTTCAAAAACAAGCAAACAAACGAACAGACTCATAGAAAAAGAGATCAGATTTTTGGTTACCAAAGGCGGGGGGTGGAGGGAGGGGGGATGGAATGAAGGTAGTCAAAAGGTACAAACTTCCAGTTATAAGATAAATAAGTGCTAGGGATGTAATGTACAACGTGATAAATATAATTAACACTGCAGGATGTTATATATGAAAGTTGTTAAGAGTAAATTCTAAGAGTTCTCATCACAAGAAAAGAATTTTTTTCCCATTTGTTTAATTTTGTATCTCTATGAGATGATAGATATTCAGTAAAGTTGTGATAATCACATCTTATGTATGTAAATCAAATCATTATCCTGTATACTTTAACCTTATACGGTGCAGTATGTCAGTTATATCTCAATAAAACTGCAAGGAAAAAAAATTAAGGTTATACTCCAGACAGAAACCAATTAATCCAGTGTTTTTATACTACATTAGCAGCACAATCTGGTGAGCCCCATCTCTGTTCCTACCAAAATCAGTAATATTTGAGGCAACACGCTATAAAAATAATTTAATTTACATCTCTAATATCTGGGATAGATATAAACTCAATTAACTTATATTTAACAGTATAAAGTTATTCATTGGGACACAGTGTAAAGTCAACATCAGTTGTAAAATAATCTCCTTATATACATTACCTCGCGTGGTCCTGACAATATCCCTCTGGGAGAGCTGTGTTGTCCCCGTTTTATGCATCAGAAAATGGACGTGTAGAGAAGTTAAAGACCTTGCCCTTCTATAAGTGGCAGAACAGGGATTCAAGGTAAAGTCTGTTGGACTTTAGGTCTCTGATATTAACCACTCTTCTTCACTGGCTCCTGCAGGAAACCAGAGCAGGGCTTCAAGTTGGAAAGACCTTGAAGCTGTAATATCAGCCCTATGTTTATCCCCATCTCTCTCTTTTTGTCTGTACCCCATCCCTCCCTCCCTCTCTCTTCCTCTCTCTCTCTCTCCCTCCCTCTTCCAGGACCCGTCTAGTCACCTAGTTACTTGCATGGAAGGTGGGAAGGTGCGCGTAGTGCATTTGCTTCTCCTGATGAAACTCGACAGAGAAGGCCTCACAAACACATTTCTGTTTGAACAGACTGCCGAGCACCATCTGCCAGCCCGATAAAGACAATCCTCCTTTAATTAGGAATGTTGAAATGTTGGAAATCCAGGCCAACTTCTAGCATTACAGAGAAAACTTAGGTTATGGAATCCTCAGAGGAGCAAACCAAGAGTTGGGCCCAGATTTTCAGGGAAAACACATGACTTGCCGGAGTTCAGGAGAAATGGGGCCTGTACCCTGTCCTTGGGAGGCCTCCCTGTGCCCTCCAAAGTGGCCTCAGTGGTCACAGGGCCAGGGACCAGATGCACAGGGAGAACTTTTCAGTTATGTTCACGTGTTTCTAGCTTGTTTCTTTCCTTACGTATGTGTGTGGGGTTTTTTCATAATAAGGGCTTCGTCAAAACTAAGATTCCTCTTTTTGGATGTGCAATTATTGAGCAGATACTAGACATTTCTCCAGCTCTCCCACCAAACTTAATTGCATATATAGTATATATAATATTTTAATTTGGCATCCATTATGGAGTTAAGACAATGTTATTTTCAGTCATAAAAAGAGAATGTTTATTTGAATGTAGTGTGGGTTTTTTTTGTCAGCCATGCTCGTTCACATATTGTCCATGGCTGTTTTTTGTTTGTTTTTAATTGAACTATAATTGATTTACAATGTCGTGTTAGTTTCTGGTATACAGCAAAGTGATTCGGTTTTTTATATATATATTCTTTTTCATATTCTTTCCCATTGTAGCTTATTACAGGATATTGAATAACGTTCCTTGTGCTATACAATAGGACCTTGTTGTTTATCTATTTATACATATAGTAGTTTGTACCTGCTAATCCCAAACTCCTAATTTATCCCTCCCCCACCCCCTTTCCCCTTTGGTAACCATAAGTTTGTTTTCTATGTCTGTGAGTCTGTTCCTGTTTCGTAAATAAGTTCACTTGTGTCATATTTTAGATTCCACATATAAATGATATCATATGATATTTGTGATAATCTCTAGGTCCATCCATGTTGCTGCAAATGGCGTTATCTCATTCTTTTTATGGCTGAGTTATATTCCATTGTATATGTACACCACATCTTCTTTATCCACTCATCTGTCGATGGACATGCAGGTTGCTTCCATGTTTTGGCTATTGCAAATAGTGCTGCTATGAAAATTGGTGTGCATGTATCTTTTCGAATTATAGTTTTCTCTTGATACATGCTCAGGAGTGGGATTGCTGGAGCATATGGCAAGTCTATTTTTAGTTTTTTAAGGGACCTCCATACTGTTTTGCATAGTGGCTGCACCAATTTACATTCCCACCACCAGTGTAGGAGGGTTCCCTTTTCTCCACACCCTCTCCAGCATTTATTATTTGTAGACTTTTTAATGATGGCCGTTGAGACCGGTGTGAGGTGGTACTTCATTGTAGTTTGATTTGTATTTCTCTACTATTTAGTGATGTTGAGCATCTGTTCATGTGCCTCTTGGCCATCTGTATGTCTTCTTTGGAGAAATGTCTATTTCGATCTTCTTCGATTGAGTTGTGAATGTAGTATATTTACTATAGCCAAACTGAGATTTTTTTCCATTGTGTTAAATAGATTTCAATATATTCATGCCTTCATGAAGAGAAAACAATTTGGTACATTAAAATGACAGATGCAGTTTATTTCAGCTTTTAATATTCCTCAGTGGTTAAGTGCTTTGTTGTTGTCATTGCTATTGTTCCTAGATTTTAGCTATCTTTGATTAATTTAGGGAATAGTGTTACCTATTATTTAACCACCATGTAGATGAAGTATTTATTTTTTTTTAAAGTTTTTATAACATCATTTGATAGTAAGTGTCACTCAATTCTAAAAAGATCTGTGTCTTGGAATTTAAAATATAAGGCTATATGCAATATTATAATAATCAGAAGAGTAAATACATGGCAAATTTTACCTAACGGAAATTATATAATATCTCAGACAAAATTCTGTGAAAGGAAATCAGACGAGAACCTGACTATTTCAGCATTGCCATGTTCCATTATTGCTTAATGGAAGATTTAGTCATTCATGTCTCTTTAGCTAAAATCAGTGAAGAGCTAGTAATAAGTTGAACAAACAAAATTAATTTCACTTGACTGTAATGGACAATGTCACAAACACACTCACACATACTCTCTCCTAGATGGGCTCAAATACAAGAGGAATGAGGACATAGTTCCCAACAGATATAATACAGGTAGTATTAAGTTTAACTAGTCAGAATGTTGAAATAGAATTTTATTGATTCTTTTTATTCTCTGCATGCTGCAGCCACAAACACAAATACAAGATCCTAATTCAAAAGGATTCAATATCATGCTAGAAATAAACCACAGTAAAAGACAACCCCTATAATGGCATGTCTCCTTAAATTTGAGTCAGGGCTGACATTTTGTTTTTATGAAATGTGCTGTATTATGCATAATGATCATCTAAGACCATTGACCGTAATTACTTCTTGCTAATAACAGTATTCTGTTGTACCTGGTAGAATCCATACTTCCCTGATTTGTCAATGTCAGGCTTTCATGGGAAACATGTTAAGTCAAAAGGACAATTTAGTCACCAGCACTGTACCTCCATGTACCAGTTTGATATTCTTGTTATCAAAATTAATCTGGCTTTTAAAAAATCATTTCATAGCTTCAAATGATAGCAACATAAAACATTTGTCATACAAATCAGAAAATCCTGCTTTATGTGTACTTCACAGCAGAAATATTGGGGAAAACTTCATGGTACAGTCCACGCAGTAAATGTCAAGTTTTTATATGTGCCTCTAGGTTATTAGCCCAAGCTATAAATTGTTTGTAAGAATGACATCAGATTTTTGCATACCCTGTCAAAAATCAATCTTATTATAACTCTTGCCATCATCATTTTTATCTTAGTAATCACTAACCCCTGTCGATTCTACCACCTACATTTTCTCTCTGAAATCGCTTCTTTTCATCTCCATTACCTCTGCTTTATTTATGTTGCTTTTGCAACAGTATCCACACCTATCTTCTGTATCTCTTCCTTACATACATCCTCTAAGCTACTACCTACCATACTGAACCACTAATCTGGTCATGCTAAACTCCTTTAATGACCCTCAGCCAAGCAATAATGGTCACACATTCACCTTTAATTTTCTAGAAATCAACTGTTAGTACCTGAGAGAAGAGTCAAGAGTGACAGACATTACAATTTAAATATTGAAACACTGCAGGCAAAACTTAGGTTCCATTTCACCAAATGAGACCGTGTCCCAGAGTGGGTGGGAGAGGGGAGACGTGACTCTTCTCTTCTTTCACTCGAGAGTTTCTTCCTGCTTTCATGGGGTGGACATCTCACCACGCTAAATGAGATGACAATGTTTAAATATATCTATTTCCTGTACAACATGAATTCAAAATGTAAGCCATTTTTGGGCTTCCCTGGTGGCACAGTGGTTAAGAATCCGTCTGCCAATGCAGGGGACACGGGTTCGAGCCCTGGTCCGGGAAGATCCCACATGCTGTGGAGCAACTAGGCCCGGGCACCACAGCTACTGAGCCTGTGCTCTAGAGCCCGTGAGCCACAACTACTGAAGCCCGCGTGCCTAGAGCCCATGCTCTGCAACAAGAGAAGCCACCGCAATGAGAAGCCCGCGTACCACAACGAAGAGTAGCCCCCGCTCACCACAACCAGAGAAAAGCCCTCATGCAGCAACAAAGACCCAATGCAGCCAAAAATAAATAAATTAATTAAAACAACAACAACAACAACAACAAAACCCAAAATGTAAGCCATTTTTTTTCATCTGGTACTCAATAGGAGAAACAGCCACCTCAATGAATTTATGGATTTTATGTCTAGGATGAATTTATTGAGAGATGGCACATGGGCACCCACATGGTGCCTTTATAAAGGACCTCAAAGATGATGAAATCTGTTGAGATTTTTGCCTTGCTCTCTGGCTTTCAGCCTTAACCACTTGACTTTGGACTAAGTTGAGATTCTCTTGCAATGCTTCTCTGTTCCCTCCTTGTGTTTTGCCATTGCCTTCCAACATTCACTGTCTAGAACTTTATGAGCTATTTAGTGCCCCGTGTGCATGCTCTTTTCACATTTCTGTTTGAGTCAATACAAGGCCTGGCAGGAAGTACATGTTTAATAAACACGTGACAATTTAGAGAAGACCAATTTTAGCTCTAGTGCTATGTCAATAATTTTTACTTAGCATTATGATCATTATATGCATGTGCAGTTGGAACTGAAAAATCACTCATTTGGCACCAAAGCATGACTAATATAATTTTGCAGGAAACGCCCCTAATTTCTCCAAGTACCATGTGGAGGCCTCATGGGCCCAGAGTTCCTGACTGGTCTGAAGGACAGCTGTAGACCCAAAGGAAGGGAACTGTATTATGGGGGCTTACAGGGGTCTCTTTACCAGGTACAAATGAGATTTCCCTGACTCTCTTCTTTTCAGTGAAGGGTCTTGCTGCAGCGTTAAGACGAGCAGAAGCATCACCATTTCAGAAATACGAGGGCAAACAAACAATCTGTCTGTCTGCATAACATTCCTTTAAAGTCAGATGAGTTTATTTAAAGCATAGTAGCCCTGGGAGGAGGGTGTAGACTGGCTGACCCTACCACAGAGCCGGCAGAAACCCAGCGGCCTGGCTAACTTTCCACCAAAGCCTGTGTCAGGCTTTGTTGGGACAGGGTAGTGTTTCCTACCAAATAACTCAGACAGAGGATTAAACACATTTCTATGCAACTGTGGCAGATTTGGGTTTTATTTTTACCCTGCAGTCCTTAATTTACAGTACCTCTTTTGATGTGGCATATGCACATTGTGTATTCTTAACTGCTCATTTAGATACATTTGGGACTTTCAGAAGTCCTTTTTTTTTTTTTTTTCATTGTAGATGCCAATAAATATGTCTGCAGAGGGAAAGGAATAAACTGTACTTTTATTCCTGGTTTGGGGATCCTAATAAGGTTTTAAAAATGTATAACCTAGTAACGAGCCATGTCTACCACTGCGTCATATCAAAAGATTTTTATTTTCCTTAAAAGGAAAGATGCAGGATTTTTTAGTTTAAAAATGACCTGCTATAGTTTCCCATCTGGAAATTCTAACTGCCTTCATTGTCGGTATTTCCCTTTTGTCTCTGCAAATTAAAATTATGGACAAGCTCCATTGAAGGACAGCACAAGATTCCTGGTTAAAGTACTTTCCTTTGGACTTCCCTGGTGGCACAGTGGTTAAGAATCCGCCTGCCAACACAGGGGACACGGGTTCCATCCCTGGTCCGGGCAGATCCCATATGCCGCGGAGTAACTAAGCCCATGAGCCACAACTACTGAGCCTGTGTGCCACAACTACTGAAGCCTGCACGCTTAGAGCCTGTGCTTAGCAACAAGAGAAGCCACCACATGAGAAGCCCGCACACCGCAGCGAAGAGTAGCTCCCACTCACCACAACTAGAGAAAGCCCATGCGCAGCAACGAAGACCCAACACAGCCAAAAATAAATTAAAAAAATAGATAAATTAAAAAAAAAGAAAAAGTACCTTCCTTTTTCACTGATAGCTAACTCCATCCTAGCACCACTACATCTTTGTTCTTTCTGCCCCTTGACTTGCAGGTACAGTATTCTATTTTCTCTTTGACATTGTAAGTATTAGTGAATGTTTTTGCCATCACAGTGATTCCTGAAAATGCTCTATAATGAGTGAATAGGAATCAAGAAGAGCCAGAAGGGACAAGGAAGCTGCCAAGGTGAAGCATGGTGCACAGTGTATTAGGACAACGGACCCATCCTGGACAGGAGATAGGGGGGTGCGGGTGGGCAGAGCTTAGGAGAACCTGGAATCCATCAAACCCAAGCAATGGGGCCTGACCTCCCTGGCTTCAGGTTAGGAGCCCCGAGCTCTGAGAGCCTACATCTTAATCATGTTTGCATCCACAGAGACTATGAGAGAACGTAAACAAATGGGTAGGGCAATTGATGCTTAACGCTAGCCAGCAACCAAGGTCCCATCAGCTTTGAAGTTCAAGTTTCTGACCTTTGAGTTCATTGCCTAGTGCTTGCAGTTCCTCCTTCATTTGGATTCCTACTGTCTCGGAGACCGTTTAAGTTAATCGGTGACACTTTGATGACTTGGCATATTTTTAGCCTCTGGAGCTTTGTGTGTGAGGGCAGAGGAGGGAAATTGGGATTGTGGTTGGGCCTTACTGCCAAGCATAGCATCGTGTGTTACCCTGACCTTTTCCTGGAGTTCTCGAGACCCTAATCGAGTAATCCTATTAGTGGTATCTTTTAGGAGAAAATATAGCAGAGGAAAAAACAAATACTGTTCCATAATCATGTAGATTAAACTTAATATTATAATAATCTATTGTGAATCATCATGCAAAAATGATATATCTTACTGACTTGGAAAACAAATCATTTGGAAGGTTTATTCTTTTCATTTTTTGCTATTTGGAATTTTCTACTTCACGAAGTTTAGTCATCCTTTGGGTCATGTCAGATTTGAACTGTCTTATTAAAGAAAAGATTTTGTCTTTTTTTTAAAACTGATTTTCTACTATCTTTGAACATTTATAGAAATGTTAATAGTCATGATAAGGAGATATTCTTTCAAATCTTATTTGATTCAGCTAGTTAGTCAGCTCCTGAATAAGAGAGTTAATTTCTGTTGATAACTTTAGGAAAACATTTTGTCCTTTGTTCAAAACCCTTTCACATTTTCTGACAAGTTATATCTGAATTCTAGAAAAAGTAGAAATTTCAGAAAAATAAAATAGACAAGTGTGGGGATTTATGGAGACAGGAGAATGCAATTTCTTAGTTAACATTTGAGTGCATCAAATTCCAGACAGGAAGTCTACTTTGAATATTATTGTGTAGACGGAATGATTGTATGTAAATTGCTTGGTATATTTCTCTGTTTATATGCATATATGTGTATGGAATCTGTGGGCTTTTTTGTGTGGGTGGATATGTGGTCAAATTATGTGGATGGTCTTGTTTGTTGGGAAGTGTGGGTGTATACAGGAAATTAGGAATTAGAAGCCCTTATGGTTTTACTTTAACAGAGGTAAGGATGGATCGGAGTGGCTTTCATTTTTCATATGAAATCTTTTAAGCTGGCATTACTCTCATAATATACCTCAACACGAATTCAAACCGGTTTTAAGAAATGAAATTCTCGCAAAGAAGGTAAGCTTACAAAACTGCGGAATTAGTGTGCATATTTTTTTAATTGGAACTATCTCACCCAGCATGTAATAATTTTATATCTATAAAACTGACTCCCCTGTCATTGAAGAACAACTCTTCTACACCTTAAGTTCTTGAAAACCAGTCTGAATAATTTAGCCCATTTCAGACAAATAGTTACATAGCCATCTGCCTAGATATGCTTTAACCCTAAGCCAATGAGTGTGGTAACCGTGCAGAGCTCCAAAAAGAGTACAGTCTGCACGTAGTGTAGAACTGAAAAAGGACACCAACATCCACAGATGGATTTGCCTACCACATTGAAATCAACATGGCAAAGAGGAGAGGAAATGAAAAGTGTTTATTTCCTCAGGAAATCACATATATTCACTCTGATGGGAACACATCCATGCAACAAACATTTACTGAGAGCCTACTATGTGCCAGACCCTGTTCTGTGTGCCAGAGAAGATTCCTAAGAGAGCCCCTCCTGGTCTGTAAGGATCGCCATATACCTGGTGTGTGTTATGACAGTCTGGGCAGAGCCTGATTGCACCTCCTCAGGCAAGGTGAACCTCCCCAGGGCTGGGTCCTGACGGATGAGTAGGAGTTTCCAAGTGGAGAATGAGGAGGGCATTCCTGGCAGCAAGGTCAGTGCTGAGGAGGGGTACAAAGCACATGGCATGTTTGGGGAATGGCAGGAAGTGTAGTGTGGGTAGAGCAAAAGGCTAGGTAGATAACACTTTCTGGCTCTTACCAAAGAGGTCACAGTCTCAGCTGGCAGACATTTTTTTTTTCTTTTTGGCCCACACAGTGTTTTAAAAATATTTTGAATTAGTTGCCAAGATTTAAAAATTGGAAGATTTCTCATAAAATTCCAGATTTCTGGCTTCTCTTGAAAAAAAAAAATCAGAAGATCTGGCAACACTGGGCCCACATTCCCACATGGCAACAAATGACTGGAGCTGAGTAGCAGCTCCTATGGCTCCTCCCTCTGTGAAAGAGCCATGTGCTCGCTGGTTCACACCCCCGCCCCCACTTCCCCCTCCACTGTCTCCTCTCTTCCGTGTTATGTGCCTGGCCATCTCTGAACCTGCTCTTCACTAGGGCAGAATGCTGAACAAAATGCCCATGATTCTTGTTTGCCTGGAGCCCAGACAATAGAAGACTTTCTGGAGAAAAGTGACAGGACAAAGGGCCTTGTATATCTTCCTAAGGAATTGGGGTTTCATCCTATGGGCCCACAGGGAGACAAGAACTATTCTTAAAACAGTGATGCGGTTGTCTGTCCTTCTGAACTCTGACAGCAGACTGAAAGATGACATGGACAGAGAGAGTCCAGGGCAAGGAAACAAGTAAAAGGCCATCACAGCAGCCAAGAGGATTCCAAACTAGGCCATGATATCCTACTTATGACCCTAAAAAAGCTATAATCAAACTTTAAACCATTAAAGCATTCTCCAAAGAGAGGTCTCGTAAAACTTCAAATACAGTAAAACGTCAATGTATGTATTTTCAATGTTCGTATATAAAAAGGAAAAAGAAACTTGACCAGAGTAACATGGCAAAGAAATGCCAACCTTTGAAGTTTTGTAATGAGTAGCAAATGTAAAGCCTCAGGCCTTCAGATTGACCCCACTAAACAGTCTCTAGGCAGCCCCATGGGTCTTTTTTTGCAATTCATAATTCACAATTCATAATTCATATAATTCAGTATAGCATTATCTAGCCCTGCATGGAGGGATTTATATATTAGACCAAGTTGACCCAATTGCAGAGGGAAGTTTTAAAATGATAGACATATTCCTTATACTTTTTCTAGGAGTCCCTCAATGAGAGAATATATACTCTTTAAATTAGCTACTTATTTAAGAAGCCAGAATTCTGTTCATCTTAGAAACTCTTTAGGGCACAAGTAATTTAAATCTCTGCAAAACGTGCTCAATTTCATTCGTGTTCTGTGGATGAAAGTTCTACTTTCTTAGGGTTCTATTTACCTTTACCTGGAGTTGTCCTTTTATCATTCTCTTCATTATATTCTTTTTCTCAAACTTCTCTAAGTAAGGAAGGGGAAGAAGAAAGTTAGGAAGGAACAAAGAAAGATCGTGATGCCAATGGATCTTCTACTTAGAAAACTGTGAAGTTTTACACAAATGTACAGTTCTGTGGTTAAAAGGGAAAACAGATTGCTGGAGATCTTTCTTGTAATAACTAAAAATTCTTCAAAACCCTAATGCTTCTACTCCAAGGGGCTCATTGTCAAATAAAGCGGCTCATAAACGCCTAAATCCTCCATCCATTCTGCCAAGCATTCCATCCTTTAAACAGCCTGAAACATGCTTCTTGTGTTTCCTGTCAATATTATTCCCAGAGAGATAAGTTCCATGTCTCCTGTGTAGATGCATGGATCCACCTTGAATGAATGAGATCTCAGAACATATAGCTACCCCCAAGAAGAGGAGCAAAAATACCTTCTAAGGTGCCTTGTGACATTGTCAACACTCTGTGTTCTTTTAATAAGATAGTAAAGCCTTAGAATGTTTTATTATCAAATAGTTATTAGATCAACATTCCTTGACAGGCATGACACCAACAGGATATAATGCAAATCAGCGTTCAGATTCTTTTTCTAAATTCTTGTGTGCAAAGGAATTATATGAGGCTTTTCAAAGTTGAAGCCTAGAGCATGATAATAGCAAATGCTTACTCTCTACCAGTAATATGCATGTATCAATTACTTAAACCTTACAACCCTATCAGATGAGGGTGCTATTAATACCATGATCCCCTTTAGCAGATGAGAAAACTGAGGCACAAGGAGTTTTAAGTAGTTTTCCCGAAGTCTTCCAGCTGGGAAAGCTGGGGTTTGAACCCATGCAGTTTGGCATTAAAGTCTGGGCTTGTAAGCACTGTACTTCACTTCCACGCTATACAGATGTGTCTGCTTAAACTTCCAAAGATATTGATGATGTACAAATGCCAACCCCACCACTGCCAAATCTCATCATTTTGGTTAATCTGGAGACAATTTCAAGGTCCCTAACATCTGTCGTATGAAGCTATGTTGCAAAACACAGTGAAATTTCTTATAAAAATACAAGATAAAAAATGCTCCTCACATATTTATATCTGGCATTGGTGCATCTAGTACAATGGGAAATACCTTTGCCGTTAGTCTATTTAATGTGAAAGATCATGATAAATAATCTCTTCACTGTGCCATGGTCAAAATAAGCACCCATTAAGTATTTGCTGGATTTTATCCATAGTGAGGAAACGCAGGAGATTATCTCAACCTAGAGCGAAGTTTATCGTGGCTCCCAGAGTGATATGTTATCCTACATAGAAACTTAATGGCATTCTCAACCTAATTATTTGTTTTCATTTATCTTTTTTTCCCTAAAGCCAGCATGTATTTTCCTTATTCTGTATAGTATCTTGAAATTTATATATTCAATTTAACATTTTTATTCAGAGTTAAAATACTTTCTTTTTAACTTAAGGTACTCAAACACAAGATTGTAAATCAATTAAAAGTGAAATTTCAGAAAAATAATCACTTGACTTTCAATAAGTATCTGTAGTAATAAGTATTCATTAGTGAAAAGAAAAATGCTACTTAAAATAAGACACGTGGTGTTTAACTTTTATCTCTGATAAATGATGATGCCTTTTAGTATATGTCAAGATAAATATACTTTCTTCAAAGAGGAGTCTGAAATGGGATTCTATAAGTGCTCAGAATATTAACTTCTGATGACATTAAGACTATCAGTGATTCAGATGACTTTGTGGAGGCAGTAAAGTATATTGAAAAAGCAAGGATTTAGAAATTCAGATTCCTAATGAATAGCTCAGTTTTTTCATATGATAAATGAGAATAACAATGCCTACCTCAGAGAAATGTTGTGAGACTAAAGACACTGCAATGTGCTAGGAAGTCAATAAGTAGGGCTTATTATTATTATTATTATTATTATAATCATCATCATCATTATCTTTTGATCTATCTGAGAGATGTTTGATTTTATTTCCAGTATGAAGTCATTAATTATATTAAACTGTTCACTAAGAGTGTGTGTTCTGTCTTTGGCAGCCATTGGGATCATCTAGGAAACTAAAACACACTAATGTCAGTGTCCCACACTCAGAAATTCTGAATTACTTGGTCTGGCATTCAGGAGTTTTAAAATATCCTCAGGCAATTCTAATATGCAGTCAAGATTGAGAATCAGCACTAAAATAATTCAACTCAAAATCAACATACAGAAATTAGTTGCATTTCTATACACTAACACCAAACATATCTGAAAAAGGAAACAATCCCATTTACAATTATATCAAAAACAAAATACTTAGGCATAAGCTTAACCAACAATGTGCACTGAAAACTATGACATTGATGAAAAAAATCAAAGAAGACACAAAGAAATGGAAAGATATTCTGTGTTTATGGATTGGAAGAATTAATACTGTTAAGATGTCCATACTACTCAAAGTCATCTATAGACTCAATGCAATCCCTATCAATATTCCATTGTCATTTTTCACAGAAATAGAAAAAATAATCCTGAAGTTCGCGTAGAACCACAAAAGACCCCAAATAGCCAAAGCAATTCTGAGAAAGAAGAACAAATCTGGAAGTATCACACTTCTTGATCAAAATATATTACAAAGCTATAGTAATCAGAACAGTATGGTACTGGCATAAAAATAGAAACAGAGACCAGAATCAAGAGCCCAGAAATAAACCCTCACATATATGGTAACTAGTGTTTGACAAGGGAGCCAAGAATACTCTATGGGGAAAGGATAGTCTCTTCAATAAACGATGTTGGGAAAACTGGATAACCACGTGCAGAAAAATGAAGTTGAATCCCTATCTTACACCACTAACAAAAATAAACTCGAAATGAATTAAAGACTTCAAAAAAAACCTGAAGCTGTAGAATTCCTAGAAGAAAACATAGAAAAAAGCTCCTTGACATTGACCTTGACAGTGATTTCCTGCATAAAATACCAAAGCACAAGCAACGAAAGCAAAAATAAATAAGCAGGACTACATCAAACTAAAAAGCATCTGTTCAGAAAAAGAAATGGTCAACAAAATGAAAAAGCAACCTATGGACTGAGAGAAAATATTTGTAAGCCATTTATCTAATAAGGGGTTAATATCCAAAATAAATAAGGAACTCATACAACTCAGTAGTGCAAAAATAAATAAATAAAAATGGGAAGAGGACCTGAATAGACATTTTTCCAAGAAAGACCTACAAATGGCCAACAGATACATGAAAATGTGCTCAACATCACTAATTATCAGGGAAACGTAAATCAAAGTCACAATGAGATATCACTCACCTCATACCTGTTAGAATGGCTGTTATCAAAAAGGCAAGAGATAACAAGTGTTGCAGAGGATATGGAGAAAAAGGAAACCTTGTGCATTGTTGTTGGGAATGCAAATTGTTACAACTACTATGAAAAAAGTAAAATATTAAAAATCATATTATCCAGCAAACCCTCTTTTGGGTATATATCCAAAAGAAATGAAATCAGGATCTCAAAGAGATATATGTACTCCCATGTTCATTGCAACATTATTCACTATAGCCAGGATATGGAAACAACCTACATGTCCACCCACAGGTGAATGGATAAAGATGTGAGATATATATGATATTATTCAGCTATGAGAAAGAAGGAAACCCTGCCATTTATGACAACATGGATAAAACCTTGAGGGTATTATATTAGTAAAATAAGTCATACAGAAAAAGACAAATACTGTGTGATCTCACTTATATGTGGGATCTAAAAAAGCCAAACTCATAGAAACATAAAGTAGAATGGTGGTTGCCAGGGGCGGGGGGTAGGGGAAGTGGAGAGATGTTGGTTAAAAGATACAAAATTTCAGATAAGATGAATAAGTTCTGGAGATCTAATGTACAGCATGGTAACTATAGTTAGCAATACCATATTATATACTTGAAAGTTGCTAGGAGAGCAGATCTTAAACGTTCTCCCCGCACACACAAAAAGAAAATTACGTGAGGTGATGGAGGTGTTAGCTAACCTTATTGTGGCAATCATTTTATAATATACACTTGTATCAAATCTTCACATTGAATAGCTTAAACTTATACAATGTTACATGTCAATTATACCTCAATAAGGCTGGAAAAAAATACAGTAAAATAACTCGACTCAGCAATAGACATTCTTGTATACCATCAAACATTGCAATCAATATTCTAGTGACATTAGGACTTCTGGTTTAAGGTGGTGCCAACCTAAGCAGCCTCTGGTACACAATCCACCAACTGTCCATTTAAAATACCTATTTGGACATCTAAAATTATGCAAACTCATATTACAAAGGAAAATAAAAGTTTACCACATGCCAGAATCTTCCTGGAATTTTCACAAGTAAGAGTGCTGGGGGCCAAATTCACAAACACCGTGGCTTTCCCACTCTGTCCCACTTCTGAGTCAGAATAACACCTTTGGCTATTGAGTAGGTAGAAAAATGCTATATTGTTATTCTCTCTTCAGTGATGCAGAAGCTAGCTCTATCAGAAACTACTTCCCCACAACCAAAACATTTCCCTTAAAAGACCAAAACTAAGTTTTACCTTCCCTCCAGCATCCGTGCATCGTGTTTTACGTCCATTCAGAGACCATTACATGGTTTTTGTAAAGAAGGGAAGTGATTAGGGTGCATTACTCTCTGAGAAGAATGTCCCTTTAGATGAAGTGTCCCAACAGGGCCAAGGAATGGTATGTGCTCTAAGACTACAATGCCCAGTATGAAGATCTCTAGTCACATGTGACTATTTAGATTTAAATTAATTAAAATTATACAAAGTTAAAACTTTAGTTCCTGAGTCATACTAGCCATATTTCCAGTACCCAATGGTCACACATGACTAGTAGCTACTGTGCTCAGCAGTGCAGATTATAAACCATCTCTGTCATCAGAGGAAGTTCTGTTGGACAGTGCCACTCTAACATAAAATCTTCAATAAAATATGGAATAGTAATAATACCAATTTCATAGAATTTTTAAAGCCTACCAAACAAAGACCACCAGGAGCATAATTAAAGCCAATGTTTGTTGAGCTGGGTGCATAGGGAAGGAGGTATTTCAGAGGAACCCTGGGTTATTTCAAGAGGGAGCAGTTAAAGAGTACTTGCAGCATATGGGGGCTTGGATTAATCAAAGGATGGCCTTGACAGGGTAAGTTGCTGAAATAGTCCATGGTCTTTAAACACATGAGTTTGTGCAGAGATATTGCTCGATCGCTTTGTCCATGACCTTATCTCAGAACATACGGGTCTGAGTGAGCTCGTCATAAAAAAAGTTTGAACCTAGATCCCCTGTGATGCACAAGATGGTTCGGTGCAGTTTATTTGTTTTGCAGTTTTGAAAATTGTGCCTTCTGTCTCAGTTCTCAGTATCTCTCTCCCTCCACCACAGCCTAACTACCAGTAAGGACATTTTTCACTTTCTTGGTGATAGATCATTTTCTTTTGGGAATATGATCATTTTAGTTCTGCACCTCTTTTGAAAGTGTAGTACCTAACAAACTCTTAGGTAAAAAATGAATGAATTTTGAGGATCTAATGTACAGCATGGTGGCTATAGTTAATACCACTGTATTGTATATTTGAAATTTGCAAAAAACAAACAAACAAAAAAACCCAACAACTATATCTCAAAAGAAAAAGGGGAAGAAAAGAAATTTGCTAAGAGACTAAGAGAGTAGGTAGATCTTGTGTTCTCACCAAAGAACAAAAACAAAAACAAAACAAAACTGTGTGAAGTGATGAGTGAGTTAATTAACTTGACTGTGGTAATCATTTCACTATATGTATATATTACATACATATATAAAATCATTACACTGTACACTTTAAATATGTACAATTTTATCAGTTATATATCTCAATTTTAAAATAAAGTATGACAAAAATGATTTAAAATAAAAAAATAATAAAAAAGAAAGTATAGGATCTGAATCTATTAGAAAGGATTGAACATTTGTAATGGTAGTTGTTTTGAGAACTGTAGGCATTATACTTCCTAGCTATTTTTGTTGGATAATTATTTATTGAATCATCTGGTACGACAGTGACTATGCAGCAGTATTTAAGACTCTGGAGATTATGCACTTGGCAACTGTACCAGAGATAAACATGGACACAAGGATTATTATTAATGGTTGAAGCATGTTCCAAATGTCCCACAAACTACTTGGATTTTCCTTAGATGATCAAGTGTTTTTTCTCTTTAATTTGGATATGGGTTGTTTAGCTTTGCCAGTGACTAGAGAAGTGGTCCAGTATCTGGAAATTATCAAGGATAAGGGTGTTGGCATGAATGAGGGAGTAGAACCAGCAAGGGAGAATGAGATGGCTTAGAGGATAAAAAACAAACGTGCAAAGAAGCACAGTACTAGTGGCTTCTGGCCCCTGGTTTGGTGGGGAGGGATGGTTTTGAACCAAATGGGTTTACTTTATGAAGCCATATGCTTGTTCTAAGGATCTTGAGCTAGCTAGCTATTCCCATGAACCA
Organism: Balaenoptera acutorostrata; assembly: GCF_949987535.1. Lineage (NCBI taxonomy): Eukaryota > Metazoa > Chordata > Mammalia > Artiodactyla > Balaenopteridae > Balaenoptera > Balaenoptera acutorostrata. The sequence continues at coordinate 58,387,714 of NC_080071.1, read as the reverse complement.
TCTGCTTCTGGAGATTCTTCAGCTTAATGTTTCCATTAAGTGTGGAAAAATTTTTAATGCTGGAGAATGGATGATGTTGTTTTATCTGGAAAACCTATCATTGGAATCTTAGTGCTGTGTTAGATGTTAACAGCACATGATAAGTTCTTTTCCGGTGAGGTTTAAGTGAAGTCTTTATGGTGATGGTGTTTCCAAAATACCTAAACACCTGATCTAATATGTTGAAGCTGATTAGATAGCTGGCAAGGAAGGCTGTTCATATCTTTTGGTGATAAAAATGAACATTTCATGATAATTTATTATATTACACTACAGTATTTGAATAGAGGAGAGTAGAATTCTCTTTTGAGGTATCACACAAAATTAACCTATAGCGATTTAGTCTTCTTCCTAGGAAGAAGAACATATGAACAGTGAGAACAGTGATAAATATCCAGTGTTTTAATTTATCCAAAAATATATACTATGAAAATCACCAATTGACATTTCCTATGTAAATCTGACAAAATCTTTATGTAGGCTGTTATTGTATCTATGTGTACCTATAGATACATACATCTACATTGTATCTGTATGTTTTCTTTAATGTGAAGAGTACACAGTAATTGATACATATTTAGAACACATTTTATTTATACTTAACATAAAAATGCTGAATTTCTCTTTGAATTAGTCAACTTAAAAGAAATTTATCCTAATTTTAATAAAGAAAAAAGTTCTCATAATAATTTTGAGTTAATTAAAATTAAAATTGGCAGACAAATGGAGTCATTCCTATTACCCTTTCCTTTATAAAGGAGAAAATCTTTATGTTACCTGTATCTGTTGATGAATGCAAAGGTATTTCAGGGGTAAAAGCTATCATGATATTTTTATTATTCTAAATTTGGTGTCTAAATTTGAAAATGACAAAATCAAATAGAGTCATCATAGGAGACGAGATATGCTTAAGGCAAGTAATAGTTAAAGCAGTAAGTGTAAAACATCAGTTAGTGAAGGTCATCATTAAGAACTTAAACTTTTTCAAAAGTGAAAAGCTTTTTAAATTATTTAGAATACGTCAAAAGCAAAGATAGTTAGAATAATTTATTTTATTAAATAATTTTATTATCTAGGCACAGAATAATTTAGACATTTTTAACGGAAAGAAAATCCATTCTAGTTCAAGCTTTTAAAAATATCATCCATGATCATTTTGCAGATAAAGACCTGTAAATCTTTTTCTCTTTTGAATAAACCCATCAGTTTAAACAGCTTGGTAAAATTTTTAGCACATTTTTTTCCAACTCCTTTCTTATAGATATTCTAATCCCAAGCTAATAAAGTTTACTCTTCAGGAGAGATTTTCTACACTTTTAAAATATGCTAAAAATCTGTCTTTTATTATTTTTTTATTCTGACATAACCAGATATTTTTTACTTTAGGACAAAATTATTTCTTTTTTAAAAAAATAGTAAACCAAAATATATCCATTACTCTGTGGAAACATCCTCCACTATCACATACTTTTATTTTAAAATGAACACATATGTTAAAATAAATCAAATGTATTTGTGTTTTTTAACCTCTTAATTAAAGACTGCTCTACATGTATTAAATAATAACACAAATGTATTAAAATTATATGCTCAAGTATCTAAAGATTATTTCTCAGTAAAATCAAAATAATATTAAGATTTTAAACTGAGGGTCTTGACAAATCTTATGGTTTGTAGCTTTATATAAATTTATCTCTTTTCATAAAGCCTCTACCTATTATGATACAATATACTTAAATATATAATATTCAATTTTATATCTTAAGGGATTAACTAGCAAAACCAATAAAGTAAATTTAGGGAATTCAAATTAGACTTTTTATGAAAAATAAAATCTAGCATAAACTAGAATATTTTGTTAACATTGTTTTTAATATGGTGGTGAAATCAAGGGAAAAACATAAAGCAGTACTTTTTAAAATTTTTTATTGGAGTATAGTTTATTTACAATGTTGTGTTAGTTTCAGGTGTACAGCAAAGTGAATCAGTTATACGTATACCTATATCCACTCTTTTTTTTTTTTTAGATTCTTTTCCCATATAGGCCATTACAGAGTATTAAGTAGAGTTCCCTGTGCTATAGAGCAGGTTCTTATTAGTTATCTCTTTTATATGTAGTAGTGTGTGTATGTCAGCCCCAATCTCCCAGTTTATCCCTCCCTCCCAACCCCCATCTCCTGGTAACCATAAGTTTGTTTTCTACATCTGTGACTCTACTCCTGTTTTGTAAATAAGTTCATTTGTACCCTTTTTTTTTAGATTCCACATATAAGCAATATCATATGATGTTTGTCTTTCTGTGTCTGATTTACTTCACTCAGTATGACAATCTCTAAGTCCATCCATGTTGCTGCAAATGGCAATGGAATATTACTCAGCCATAAAAAAGAACAAAATGTAAAGCAGTTTTGAAACCTGAAATGATTAAATCAGCTATTTGCCCAAGGAATCATTTTGATAAGAATATTATATGAAATTTTTAAAAATATAATTTATAAATGTGTATACTTACAAGCCAAAAATGTAAATATTGTAAATCATAGATAAAAGCTCTTGGCATTTTGCTTTCCTTCTTGTCTTGTTACCCAGAAACTAAGGCCACGTAGTTTGGGGTTTTTTTCAAGACCTAAATATATTGATGTTGTTTTTAAAAGTCAGCAAGAACTTGTTCCATTAAACCTAATTTCTGATATCTTTCCCTTTTGGTTAGATCTATCTAAATTAAACATTCCTAGAGTGACATATAGTGACAACTTTTTAAAGTAATTAGTGTTTAAAGTTTCCAATGAGATGGGGAAAAAATTAAATGAGCCAGCTACAAATATGGAAGGAGTCATTATAGATTGGGTGAAAGGGAGGGTCTGAGGGGTTTAAATACCCCTGTCAGCTAAGTGTAGACACCATGGCAGGACTTCTAGTTGAAAGTGCAGTGTCTGAATCTACTAAAAAGGTTTGTTTCTGTCCTCCTATCATTAGAGATAATTTTCCTTGCTGGTTTAAGGGGTTCGTTGGAAATTAGGTGCTGAAGTCTTGCTTGAAGCCTCTTTATTTTCCCACAGAAGCTTCAAGTTCCTTTTTCTTTTTGGTAGAGTTCAGAACAGCCTAAAGAATGTATCCATGATAAGTCTAAACTTTTTTTTTTTAATAAATAAATTTATTTATTTATTTATTTATTTTTTGGGTGTGTTGGGTCTTCGTTTCTGTGCGAGGGCTTTCTCTAGTTGCGGCGAGCGGGGACCACTCTTCATCGCGGTGCGCGGGCCTCTGACTGTCGCGGCCTCTCTTGTTGCGGAGCACAGGCTCCAGACGCGCAGGCTCAGTAGTTGTGGCTCACGGGCCTAGTTGCTCCGCGGCATGTGGGATCTTCCCAGACCAGGGCTCGAACCCGTGTCCCCTGCATTGGCAGGCAGATTCTCAACCACTGCGCCACCAGGGAAGCCCAAGTCTAAACTTTTAAATAAACTTTTCTTTTAAAATTGTAGCTATTGGCAAATCTTTTAGGGGGACCGTTTTAGAATCCTAATTGCATTTGGAAGTTTTCCTATGTCAATTAAAAAAAATAAAGACCGATGGATAGTTAAGATTTTGTTTCCTTTTCTGTTCATGTCCAAAGTTCTCCAAAGTGGCCACTGTAAGTACAAATTGTCTTTGATTAAATTATGGGAGTAGGATTGACATATACACACTACCAAATGTAAAATAGATAGCTAGTGGGAAGCAGCTGCATGGCACAGGAAGATCAGCTTGGTGCTTTGGGACCACCTAGAGAGGTGGGATAAGGAGGATGGGACAGAGACGCAAGAGGGTGGGGATATGGGGATATACGTATGCATATAGCTGATTCACTTTGTTATACAGCAGAAACACAACACTGTAAAGCAATTATACTCCAATAAAGATGTTAAAATAAATAAATAAATAAATAAATAAATAAATAAATAAATAAATAAAAAGACCAATGGATAGTTAAGATTTTATTTCCTTTTCTGTTCATGTCCAAAGTTCTCCAAAGTGGCCACTGTAAGTACAAACTGTCTTCGATTAAATTATGCCATTTTGAAAGATGTACATGAGTTAAAAGTATAATTCAAAAAATACTAAGAAATCAGACGTTTGACCCAAAGCGACCAGCGACTTAGATCGAGACCACCCCATGTGCACTGCAAGAGTCAGTAAGAATGGTGTTTCTACAATCTCAGGTTTCTGGAATGTAAACAAAGGCCAGCCATCACTAGTGGTGAGATTGACAAATCCATAGCTCTGGGCAGATGAAACTGAATAAAATAGTTCTCAGGGGCACAAAGACAAGACTGAAGAAGCCCTTATAAAGGTTTTGAAGGATGACTCAAGGCAAAGTTTGTCCAAAGGATGCCAGTGTGATGACAGCTTCTGAACTCCTCAGCCTTGGAGCCATCTCAAATATGAATGCATTGGGCCTACGTCTATCGTGGCTGCTGGGCCTAACGTGACTGACCCAATTCTAATAAATCAAAGACCTTTCTTCCTGGACGGTTAGAAAAGATCCATTCAGGAAAAAGCAGAGACCAAAGATCAAATTTCTGCTCAGGCATATTGACATTGGAAATTTGCCACATAGGTTTATACTCCAAATGTCCAATATTTGAATTGCAATGTAACAACAGATGAGAAATCCATTTGAACCGGGAGTGAATTATATCCATAAATGGATATAAAAATCAGGGTCCCCACGTGTTGCTTTTTAGGCTACCTGAATAGCAGTTACTGTGTCCCCTTGTTTGGAATTTGTCTTTTAGTCTTGGGTGGTATACGATTCATTGTGCTTGACCGAAGTGGAGGAAAGAATTGCAGTAAATCTTAGTATCTCAACCTAAAGACTTATGGAGTAATTATTTTTTTAGAGTCTGAGTGCTATTTAAATTTACTCTTGGAAGATCTGTTTTCATGTACCTGTGATCTGTTTGCACTCCGGGTCATGTGGGCTGGCCTCTGACTCACATGCTGAGCCAGACACCTCCGGATTCCCAGGGTAAGAAGGGGAAAGTTAACTACTCTCCTAACAGCACACATACAGCAGCCACTGCCTGTGTCAGTTACATGTCATAAGTCTGAGCTGGAAGTCTTTGAGAGCAGAGTTTTTGGCATCCTTGACCGATCTGTTCCAGATGGCTCAATGGTCAACACTACCTCTACAGTGCTGCACTGAGGGTCAGGTCAGGGGATTCCAGTCTTATTTCCTCTTCACTCTCTGTGACCTTGAACTTACCAAAGGGAAAAGAAAATAATCATGCACCCTCACCAAGCCCCCACTGAGTGACTGCTGGTTTCCCAAGTTTCCCAGCCTGGATAGGCAAATTCTTCACCTATCACCTTGGCTTGTTGGGATGTTTATTTAGCAAGAATGAGACCAGCTTCCTAAACGGCTATTATTTCTCTGCACAGGAGGAAACAGAAAGTTGATTAGGAGCAGTTATTAACCTATTGTTATAGAGGCTCTTAGGGCAAAGAGAAAAATGGAGCTGTCAAAAACCAAAGAGCAATATATACAATAGACTATTACTCAACCTTAAAAAAGAATGAAATCTTGCCATTTGCAGCTACATGGATGAACCTAGGGAATATTATACTTAGTCAAGTAAGTCAGACAGAGAAAGACAAATGCTGTATGATATCACTTATACGTGGAATCTAAAAAATGATACAAATGAATCTATATACAAAACAGAAACAGACTCACAGACATAGACAACAAATTTATGGTTACCAAAGGGGAAAAGGAGGGAAGGAGGGACAAATTAGGAGTATGGGATTAACAGATAACAAACTACTACACATAAAATAGATAAGCAGCAAGTATTTACTGTATAGCACAGGGAATTGTATTCAATATCTTGTAATAACCTATAATGGAATATAATCTGAAAAAATATATATATATGAATCACTTTGTTGTACACGTGAAATAATATAATATTGTAAATAACTATGCTTCAATTAAAAAAAATAACTAAGAAACCAAAAAAAAAAAAAATCCCAAAACAACAAAAAAAAACCCAAAGAACATATCTTGCTCTGAAGCCAGTGACCTTCACTGTAATCACCACTGTGGCCCCTGTCCCACGTGCAGAAGGTATGGAGACCTAGACTGGAGGTTAACTCTGGCTTCTCTTCTCTACGTCATGAAGGAAGCAGCACAGTCTTGTCACAGTGGATGGCTGATGGGCCCTGGAGTCAAGGAGCTTGAACTTGGAGCCATCTCTAGCCTCCTCAGATTTTGGATTTGGAGTTCCAGGGTGAGTGTTCCAGTTGTCCTTTCCCAGTGGAGTTGTGCAACAGTGTCTATTTCTTGTAGCAACTATGTGTGGTAGCACACACAGAATGTTGCCAATCAGAGAAGCTCACTTGAGCTTTGGTGTCCACAGATTTTACTAGGGATCAGTCACATAGACATGGTTGACTGGCTCCATCACTGACCTTAGCCTCTAGCCCTTTCAGAGGTTGAGCTGATGCTGCATGACTGTATGGTGAGCTGATACCCCACCATAAATTACATTGTTAGCATAGACTGTTGTGGCTCAAGGGACCAAATAAACAAAAACACTTATCAAGCAGGACATTCTGAGGACTTAGAGGTTGCTTCCCAAGAGCTGGGTACAAAGGCCAAACCTCTCTTAGAGCAAAGTTAATCCTTTACTACAGACTATTGATAACCAGACCTCTTTTGCACTATCCGTAAAACACTAAAATAAGACTTCAAATACAAAAATTAATTAATAATTATTTCTTCTGATAAAAGTTATGTTTTTAGCACTTACTATGATCCATACACCCTGATGGGCAATGGAGATTAAAAAAAAAAAAAAAACTCACTAAGCCAGTGCCTCCCTTAATGAACTAGTGGGAGAGAAAGATGTCAAGACAAATAATTACAATATAATCCACCAAAGTGTTCTAGGAGTCCAATGAAGAAAACACTTAATTTTGCTTGGAATTGTAGGGAAAAGCTACTTATTTCCCTTTGAGAGAATTTTATTTTGATGTTTTTATCTTGAAAATTCGCTCTTTCTACTTTGAAAAATGGCTTAACTCTGAATTATATTCCTAATCTGTAAGCGAGGACTGACAACTATACTCCAGTGATTGATGTGGGTAGTCCCAACTTTTCAAAGCTTCTCACTTCATTGCTTCACCTATTGAAAACTCTAATTAATTCCTGTGCTTCACTTCCCAATATTTTTATGAACTGCTTCAGCCAAGTCCTTTGCTTCTGCTCTTGGGTAGTGGCTCAGGAATAGAACAGGAAGAAACAGTATTTGTTATATGTTTAGGAGGAAGTGATCCTCACAAAATACAAATATTTGCTCCTTTTTATATATTGACTATCTGGATCAAGGATCAGCAAACTCTTTCAGTAAAGGGCCAGATAGTAAATAGTTTAGACTTTGCAAGCCAGATGGTCTCTGTTGCAGCTACTCAGCTCTGCTCTGGCAGTGTGAAAGCAGCCATCTGCAAACATAAAGGAATGGGCACGGCTATGCTCTAAGAAAACTTTATTTACAAAAATGCAGCTGGCCAGGTTTGACTATGGGCTCTAGGTGGCAGACCCCTAATCTAGGTCATTCATTATCACATGAGTATTTGTGGACTTACCTGATGTAGAAACACTGAGGGATAAAGAAGGGTTTTCTAACAAATGCAGAAACATAAGTAGGCCAGAAATTAGGGGTGTAGTTATCAGCTTTCAGTGTGTTGTGCTAAATGAGATGGGATTCAGGCTATGTGAGTGAAAAGAATGACTAAGGCAGAAGAGCCCAAATCATCTTTTTGACCCATTCTGGCAAGCTCTGCCCTTTCTGCAAACTCCATAGGAAACACATGAGAAGTCCCTGAGGCTGTGTCTAGGCCTGCAGGAAAGAATGGAGGATTTGAGAGCTAAAGCTTGTTGTTGTGATATAAATTGTTTTTGGATCTTCTGATTATAGCAGGTCATATTTGAGGCTGAATCTATACAACATGAATGAAGTAAAGTAGAAAATGGGTCATTTATTTGGTCACCATAACGAGCCACATCAGGCGTTTCAAGCACTCTTACTTGTCTACCCAATTTCTTTTTTCCTCCCTTCATCCTTACCAATGGAGAATTGATTTTATTGGGGGAAGCAAAGTACTCAACAAAAAGGAAGTTGATTTTCCAAGCTGCCCTTTCAACTAGTGGTGGCCTATGTGAGACGGTTATGGCCATTGAGATATAAACAGAATTCTACTGGCAGAGCTTCTAGGAATGCTAGGTTTTCCTTGTTAAAAGGGGCAGACTCAGCTGGCATGCTCTTCCCTCTTCCAGCTAAGGCCACAGATATCATGCCTAGAGAGGGAGCCACCATCTTGCAATCATGGAAATCAAACACCATGGAAGATGGAGCAGGAAACTAGAAGGAACCTCGATCTTTGGTGATTTCTTTAATGCTTGTAATGCTTCCTTCTGGACTTCTAATTTATTTGAGAAACAAAACTTTATTGCTTAAGCCACTGTTGGTGGGGTTCTGTTAACTTTAGCCAAATACAACTCTAATCGGAGTAATTAGCTTCCAGTTTTTCAAAGCCATGAAAATTAGTCCATTGTCAGTGTTGAAATGCTGTCAAGGACAAAGCATAAAATCTTGACCTTGCTTTGTGTAGTATAGACAGTAGAGTTAAGAGCAGGAGAGTACTGGATTGATCAACGCTCTGGTTCACATCTTGTTACCCGTCATCAGCTCATTAGCAGCAGTTTCGGGATTCCTAGTGGCTACTGAGAAAGGCATTTATGATGGTGGAGTGAGGCCCATTAAGGAGTCTGGTTGGCTAAACACAATCCAGGCTCTACATGTCTAATACAGGCAGTTTCATAAAAACTTGGGGAAAAAGTAGAAAATCTCGGTGCTTGGGAATTAGTACATCACCCCCAAGAGTGTTCCCATATTTTTCGCTGTTATCTATGAGTTAACCATTTCATATAAAAGGAAAACATTTTTTAAAAGTTTTAATTATACATTCCTTTTCCTGTACTCAGCTTTATAAACAAATTCTATTGAAACCATGTTTATGATGAGTAATTCTTTGAAAATTTTCTCTTAAAAGCCTTTTGTCATTAATATTTTAGTTTATTAAAAAATGCATTATGCATTAATCCTTTGTTAAACGTACAACAGAATTAAACAGCATATAATATTGAAGTTGAAAGTTTCTTTGGAACTGGATGATGGTTTATTAATGTAAGCCTATTGGGGGGTAAGCCAATGAACATTTCATGTTCTGATGTTTGCAAAAGAGATCAAATTTACAAGGACATTATTTTTTTCCTACTGAATTCCTAAACATTACTATTAAAAGACATAGAATATGTATAATACAAACATGTGTATCCCAAGGGACAGTTCAAAAAGATTGCTAAACATGGAAAGTTTATGGAGGAATCCAAAATCAAATTAATATCCCAGAGCCTGGATACTAACTTGGATTTTGGAAATGTTTTCCCAGATTAAAAAGGAGTTTTGGTGTAGGGCCACATATGGAAAACATACATAATTTATTTAAAAGACCAAAGCAAAAGTGAATTCACAGTTTGAAATCTGGTAATTATGCTATAATTAAAGGACTAGTTTGTTTTTTGTTTTAAAATTATTGTCTTCGGAGTTTCTACCAACCCCCTTCCCGCTATTCAGGGATTCAAAAGTTTAGAAAGAATTTTCTTCATAGAACTGAAAGTTTTTATCTTTTCGCTACAGTACAATAATGAAAATCTTTCCATCTCTTCACTCATTTTGACTTTCCACTTTATAGATTATATTTAAATAAGGCTGCAAAATCAATGACATTGAGTAAACTGGTTTGGTTGGCTACTTGAGTGAATGAATCAATTCATACAGAATCATTATACAAAATCATTCATTCAAAAAATATTTCCTATTTTAGGTATAGCAGTGTGTACATGTGTACACTGCTATATTTAAAATAGGTAAATGGACTTCCCTGGAGGTCCAGTGGTTAAGACTCTGCACTCCCAATGCAGGGGGCACAGGTTTGATCCCTGGTCGGGGAACTAAGATCCTGCATGCCGCATGCCACAGCCAAAAAAAAAAAAAAAAAGGTAGAAAAATAGATAACCAACAAGGACCTACTATATAGCGCAGGGAACTCTGATCAATATTCTGTAATAACCTAAATGGGAAAAGAATTTGAAAAAGAATAGTTACATGTATATGTATAACTGAATCACTTTGCTGAACACCTGAAACTAACACACCATTGTTAATCAGCTATACTCCAATATAAAATAAAAATTTTAAAAAATTTCCTGAAGTGCTTTTGTATGTTGGCTCCAATGGCTGTGCATTAAGGATCCAATCCTTGAGCCCAGGAGCTTTACAGCCATAGTTGTATAAAAATTCCAAAATACTTCATCAATCACACAACACATCTTAAGAAGCACAATAGATCTTCAGCAGAGACTAAACCCTCAACTTATCTTCTCCCCACATTTTATTAAATGACAAGCAAACAAAAATGCAGTTATGTAATGCAGAAGGAGGAATAGGAAAAATTTTTCCCAATATTTTAAGATTCTGTGTAATACATTCCAATGATTAAACATATATTTTAAAATTCTTCCACAACCATAAGGAAATGGAAGTAATTATATATTCAAAGGTAAAAACTAGTTTTGAGGATAAATATCCAAGACTCAAGAAAGTTTAGGTCATATACAGTTGTGGTAGCAAATGAATTTTGGTTTCCACACTTCCACACTCCTTTCTCTCTTCTACATATAAATGTCCAGTGCATATGTATTCAAATCATACAACAATTCTTTATCTATGAGAGTAGGTATTCTGTTAAATGCCCACACAAGTAAATTTTACCTAGAAGGAGTAGTTCATATATTCTTTCTTTTGACATAAATCCTGGAAGAGTTTCTTTTCAGAGAACCAAACCAAGAATATAAAATATATTATTCTGTGGTAACTATTCCTGAAATCAATTTGATCTAATGCACTATAGACTAATGTCCCCTCTCATTGTTCAAACTTGAGTACAAAAGCATGCTACATGAGTAAAAAGTCTGATGATTGAGCATAGGAGAATATATTTGAGAGATGAAATAAAATATAACATATAAATAATGTTAGTCTGCCACATATTTAATGGTATGCATAATCATCTTTGTACTGCATACAGTACAGTGCATAATGCATAAGCAGTTCTTGTAAGGGACAGTAATTAGTATTTTAAAAAACCAAACCTAGCATTTTGGGGGTCAACTGAGAACAGGGAGGAAGACAAAGAACTAAGAGGTGGACGTTGGAGGATGTCCTGAGATTCCTATGAGGACCTCAAGACTCAACCCCCACATGGAGTCCACATTCTCCCTTCTCTTGGCTGAGAGCTTCCAGGGAGATGGTATTTCCATCGTTGCTAGTTGGAAGATTCCACCAAGCTGATTATATTGGACTGGGGGAGGCAACCCCATTCTCTCTCTCTCTTAAACAGAGAGAGCCTGAGAACTGCTCAAGGACAGCGCAGTTATCCTGTACGACCCCTAACAGCTTGGTTCACAGTGGGCACTTGAAACATTTTTGCTAAAGGTTTGAATGAATGCAGAGTTGCCTCTTTTCACAGAGAAGCTGATTACCCTGAGCAGCCCAGTTTCAAGTTCCAGACAGGAGCCTAAAGAGAAACATGCACTGGAGCAATGAACCATCCCTCCTTAGCCCCAAGACAGAGACCTGAGTTCTTAAACTCCTGCTTCTTCATCCCCATTCACAATACCCACATGGAGATTGAAAAGGTTGTCTGCCAAATTGCTTTATCCTATAGTGCCAAAAAGTCCTCTCGTTAAGGGACCAAACCACCTGTCTTTATATCTGAACAAGGGAAGTAGATTGCTGGTTGGGGGTCTTAGGACTTGAGATAAGGGCCCGGAGTTAGGCTGGGGTTGTATCAAGGATCAGGCAAGGGCTCTGTCTGCCAAAAAACACCAAGGTAAGAGGAGACCAGGAGGGAGATGAGGGGCAGAGCAAGTGAAGAAGGGAACAAAGGGAAGAGGAAGGGAAATTTAAGAAATCAAGAAGAAACAAGAAAAAAAAGTGCAAAGAGAGACAAAGTAAGTAATGAAGGAATGGATGTAGGGGCAGCATGGAAACAAAGGAGATGAGAACAAGGAGAGCGAAGAAAATAGGAGATACTGAAACAGGCCAGTCCTGGATTATGAGTAGCAAGAGAAGGTATCCTCTGAGTCTACAATGTATGTATCTGCTTGAATGAAATTGTTATTGCATTTGACCTTACCCCTTTCATATGACTACTATTTGCTCCCATTATATTACTTTAATAATATAAAAACTCAGAACTTAAATAATTTTTAAAGCTGATTTTAAACTTTCCTACATTTTCTGAATGCTGCTGCTTTCTTATCAGTTGCAGATTGGATTTTAAAAGCTATGTAAACCAGCCTTTTAGGTCCTGCCAAAGTTTAAAAAACAAAACAAAACAAACAAACAAAAAACTAAACTAAAATACCCAGCTCAAATATTTCACACATTATACTGGTGGATTTAATTACATTTCTAGTCTCAGAAATATAAATGTTTAATAAGCTCATGTTGATAGAATGACATAATCTTTGCCATTTATCAAGCTTTGTTTAAAAGCAACACAGGTGATATTATACTATAGTGTTTATATTATAAACGGGGCATCAGCAAAGTAATTCCAAATTGAAATTAAGAATAAGAACCCTTTCAGATTGAAATTAGAAAGGATCAAATTGTAAAAGATGAGCTGAGTCATTGATAACGCAGTCCCAAAGCAAGTCAGTAAATATGTGATTAAAAGAGCATGCAAAACGTAATCAAATTGACCTCAGGAAGGCAGAACTAAAGTGTGATTATAATCAAGAAAGCTTGAAGCAAAATAATTGCATTGTATTCCATCTGAGTATGAGTAAGTTAATCTGGCATATTAATGCACTGAACCCTGCAAATCTCTGAGTCCTAATAAAGATGAAGTTCCTGCAAAGCCCTCCTAGGAGGTTCCTCTCAGTTCTCTCAGGCATATTCAGAAATAATTTTTGTTTGAAGATATGTTCACAGATACCCTTCTGTTTGGTATTTTAAAGCATCTCAGACTGGAGATCAGGACCTAGGTTTTAGGCATGTGTCAAAGATGGGCTCTCTATGCATTCTGGACTTTATTTTTCCATCTGTGGAATGGGCAGGTAGAGCTAAAAATCACAAAGACATCTTCCAGAGGTGTTGACTCTCCTTCCTTCCTTTTGCTTTTCTGGACTCTTGGAGCTGTCTTCCTTTCCTTACTGCCAACTTTTCTTTTATTGTATTCTGTCTGTTATGAATGCATCTCATTAATTCATAACAAAAGTGGCTGTTGGATATTAGATGAGTACTTGCAATGTGCCAGGGAGCACTTTGTCTGCTCTATTTCATTTAATCTTCCCAGTAACCAATTACATTGTTTTATACCAATAGGTATTCATCAAAATCATTTCCTATATTGTATCACAACAATATTCCATATTCTTAAATGCCCAAATGTTGGTTAGTTAATCAGTTTCCAGTATTATAATATTAGAAGGATAAATATTGACACATATATGTGTTTGTGTGTGTATATATATATATAAACAACGCTATAATAAATGTATATATATACATGTGTGTATACATGTATATATGTGTATGTGTGTATATATATATATATATACACACACACACACACACAGTTCATTCATTCAACAAATATTTGATAAGTGCCTGCTATGTGCCAGTCATTCAAGTTATGATGATGATCAAAAAAATCCTATCTCTTGGCTTCGAGGACCTTACAGTGCATTGGAAAATGTAAGTAAACAGACAATTACATGACAGAGTGAGTAAATAAATGGAGTATAAAAGAGGGGTGATCAGGAAATGCTTCCTGGAGTGGAGCCCTGAAAGATGAGAGACTACTCGTAGAGATATATGACAAAAGGTTCCTGGAGAGGAGAAATGAAGGGTTTTACAGAAACTGAAAGATCTATAGTAGAGCTAATGTGTTTTACAAAGTGCTGGTTGCAACCCATTAGTTATAAAACCAATTCCTTTAGTCATGGCCAATATTTCATGTAAAATGAGATAGAATAAAAGAGAATGGAAAATACCAGAGTGTATCACTGTAGAAAGGTTAAATCTTGTTTTAAAAACTTTTGTTTCATTATGTGTAGGAACCAAGTCAAAAATATTTGAGAAACACTGAGCTAGATAGAATGTCAAGAATGTTTAGGGGAGACAGCGTAAGGAGTGTCAAAGATGTGATCTGAAATGAATCTTACTATATCCTGAAGACAATGGAAGCCATTAAAGAGTAATTCAGGGAATCTTGTGATCACATTTGTGTTTTGGAAAGATCCCTCTAGAGAAAAGATGAAAGAGGAGCCAGGAGACTGCTCAGGTGGCTATTGCAGTAATGCACAAGAGATCAAGATGGGCTGGCCTGGGAGAGCAGCAATGCGGGTGGAGAGAGAGCCCACTTGAGGTTGACCCTCAATGTATAAAGATACCAATCTGTACTGCTGCATAATTAATTCACTTCAGGTGTAAACAGTAGGTGATGTGCAAGGCAGAGAAGTCAGAATGATTGATCTGCACTGGGGATTTGACCAATAAGTAAGATGAGATGACACTGGGGCTTGGGACTCTTAAGAGAGAAATGGAAGTATTAGGCTGTAAAATCTACTCTGGATTTCAAAAGAAATTAAATCCAGAAGCTGATTTAAATTAAAAATAGTGAGAACAAGACACCTACCAGAATAGCTTAAATTAAAAAGACTAGTATTGGTGAGGATGTGGAACAAGTGAAGTTCGCATATACTGCTGGTGGAAGTAAAAATTGGTACAATTTGGAAAACTGGTTGGCAGTATCTACTAAAGCTTATCATATACAAATCTTATGACCCAACTATTCTACTCCTTGGTCCTCCTCTTCCCCAAAGAGAAAAGCATGCATTTGTCCAAAAAGACATGGACAAGAATGTTCATAGCAGCCTTATTCATAATAATAAAAAACTGAGAGCAACTTGAAGTTCATCAGTAGTAGAATGAATAAATTGTGATGTTTGAACATTAAAATGTTATACTGTCTCTCTCCCTATTAAGTGTGATTACCAGTTATTAACTGACAACAATATAGCAATCTGTAGTGCCTCAGTGCATGGAACTGCAGAGGATTACTTTTGTAACATGAATAGTACAAGATTACTATTCTGTTTCTTTTGATGAGTTAATTTTGCCATTAAAAAGTCATTGTATTGTGGTTCCTTACCAATGTACACTTTTTGATGGCATAGAGTCAGCAATTCAGTGAAGCAAGGTGAGGATTAGAAGGTCATTCACACGAGCAGCAGAAGAAGATGCACTTAAGTAGAAGAAATAGGCCTGTGCCCTTGCTGAGCCTGACACTATGGTCCTGAACAGAAGAGACTTTTAAGGCAAACATTTTAAATCTATATACTCATTGCGTGAAAGAGTGACCTCAGTCAGCGTAGATACTCTTATTGAATCAAGTAGGGTTTGAAAACAGAAATCTAGAAAAAAGCATGGACTTGTTCTTTGTTCTTCCATTACTGTAAATATTAACGGGTTTCGGTCTTCAGTTGTAAAACAACCGAGTAATGTAGCACCTGCAACCAGAGGGAGGTTACATATGACGTCTGTGTTGAAAGAAGCCTGGTTTGCATGTTATTGTCATGATATCACTTTGGGCCACAAGTTCTTTGAGTCTAGAGGCTATGTGTTGTCTTTGTATCACCCCATGGTCTGTTACAGAATATCTAGCATAGTTTCATTAACTGTAGGCACTAAAGCTGTTATGTTAGTCTTAGCGACTTCTTTATTAGAAGTACTCGCATTTTCAGGATTCAAAGGTTGTTTTTAAAAGTTGGCTATTATATACTGTGCTGGGTTTTAGTGACAATATAAGAACTATTTGTAATTGATATGTTAGGTGTCCAAAACACATTAACATACCTAAGAACCTTTGGAAAGTTTCTTGACTATTTTAAACATACTGAAGTTAATCCAGTTTACACGGTTAAAAAAAAAATTATGGGCTTCCCTGGTGGCACAGTGGTTGGGAGTCTGCCTGCTAATGCAGGGGACACGGGTTCGAGCCCTGGTATGGGAGGATCCCACATGCTGCGGAGCGACTGGGCCCGTGAGCCACAGCTGCTGAGCCTGCCCGTCTGGAGCCTGTGCTCCGCAACGAGAGAGGCCGCGATGGTGAGGGGCCCGCGCACCGCGATGAGGAGTGGCCCCCGCTTGCCGCAACTGGGGAGAGCCCTGGCACAGAAACGAAGATCCAACATAGCAATCAATCAATCAATTAATCAATCAATAAATAAAAATCTTTAAAAAAAATTATACTGTCTCTTGCAAAAACATGGGTTAATCTCACATAATAGAGAAAGAAAGAAGCAGACACAAAAGAGATACCATTTATAGGAAGGTTAAACAGATAAAACTAATCTGTGGTGTGGGAGATCAGAATAGTGGTTACCTTTGATGGAGACCAGTAATGGCTCAAAAAACTTCAAGGAATTGAAAATGTTCTATTCCTTGATCTGGGAGTTGATTATATGAGTGTGTTCACTGTGTGGAAAACCATCAGGCTTTACGTTTAATCTTTGATCAAAATCAAAGATTTTTGATTGTGAAATATGTTTTACTTCAGGTTTTTAAAAAGTAGAAAGTCAACAAAGACTAACTATTGTCATAGAATAAATTCTAGTAGAAGTACAATTTCTGGTTCCATGGACAGGCACCTCAGCTGCCCCAAGTTGAGTTTCTCACACACTTCAGTTCATGGCTTAGTAGTCCAAGTAAGACTTCTCTTATATGTTATTTCGTGCTATTTTTATTCTCTTTATCCCCCATCTTCCTCTCTCCCAGGTACCCATCCTAGTGTATTTAATATCTATCCTTTAAATTCACTGTCCATTCTTCTATGTAGAAATATGTGTATCTGAAGAACTCATCGTGGTGTTGTATATATGTGCTTTTAAGATATACAAGTGATGCTGCTCTAAAAATCTCATTTTGTTTCTTACATGTTAACCTTAATTACTATGAATTTGAGATAGGATCATGTTATATGAAAATACAGCTAATTTATTATAATTGCTGTATGACATTCCACTGTATGCATGCATTTTACTTCTTCATTCCCTAATAACGGACCTCCACGTTGCTTCCCACTCCTCACCCCATCCCACAGACTATACAGGTTTACTCATGGATCTGTGTGAGAGTTAATGAAGCACATTGTACAAGCTTTTCATCTTTATCATCAATTTTTTTTCCAGGAAGATTCAATCACATTCCTATCAGGTTTTATAATTCTTTTTAATTTTTTCCCCCAATCTGATAAGCAAAAATTCTCAATATATCTTAATTTGTATTTAAAGATAACTTAAAAAATTTAAAATAAAAAAAGACTAGTAAGATTAAATCTTTTTTTCATATGTGTTTTGTTCATTTGTATTCTTCTTAGTCAACTGCTCGTTCATGACTCTAATTCATTTTTCTTCTGGGATTTTTTGTTTTTCCTCATTGATTCTTAAGAAAGATTCATATATTAACAAAATTGACCTATGTTCATACATTGCATGTATTTTTCTCATTTCATTTTGTCTTCTAACTCTGTTTATTATGGTGCTGCTCATGGTAATTGGGGAGTTTATTTTGGTTTTTTTGCTGTTTTGTTGTTTGGTTTGGTTTGGTTTTGCCCTTATAGCTGCCTTTTTGTTTCCTTAAAAAAAAATTTTTTTTTTGTATTTGTATAATGCCTTTTTATGGTTTTGGTTTGGGGGTAATACTCAAGAAGAACAAAAAAACCTTCTAATTTAGTTATACGTTAAGAGGTAAGGGAAATATAAGCGAGGGAGACTAAGGTTGAGAGGAACGTTAATCCTGTCAAGACACATCAGGGAAGAAATTAACCAACCAAACCAAAAGGAACTGTATTTGCAAAACAAATTTTTGATGTTAGAACCCACTTGGAATGTTTAAGATAAACCAAAATAGTGCTCGCTTCAGCAGCATATATACTAAAATTGGAATAATACAGAGAAGATTAGCATGGCCCTGTTCAAGGATGACGTGCAAATTTGTGAAGTGTTCCATATTTGGGGGGGAAAAGGTATTTGGACCACAGTAAGAATTCAATAAATGGCAGCAGTTGTTAAGACAAAAAAAGAAAAGATAGACCAAAATATATCCAGGATGTTGTTTTGATTGTACCTACCCTCTACTCACCTATACAATATGATAGTCTTGTTAGGCACTGAAGTCAGGGTAGGTTCCAACTGTCGTGACTGAGATCCTGGGTCCTGTGTCATGCAGTGTCAAGAAGCAGAAGTGGCAGCCTCTTGCCACATTGGCTGCCTAGTATTGGTGGGAATTTTAGACCACCAGGCTGATATCATCTGCAGTGTGTCACATGGTGAAGAAAGCAATGGTTCTTCTCTGGTCAGCATAACTGCTGAAGAAGTACAGTTACTTCTTTTTCTAGACACTTTAGTTAGAAATTCAAACCACGCCTTATTGAAAAGGGGATTTGAGATTGCTTACATGCAAAAATATAGTGTAAGATTAAAAGAGTAGATGAAGACAGTTACAGAAAGACAGAGAAGATGAGAAGGCAGAGGGCTATGTACCAGATGAAGGAACAAGAAAAAACCCCAGAAAAACAACTAAATGAAGTAGAGATAGGCAACCTTCCAGAAAAAGAATTCAGAATAATGATAGTGAAGATGATCCAGGACCTCGGAATAAGAATGGAGGCAAAGATTGAGAAGATGCAAGAAATGATTAACAAAGACCTAGAAGAATTAAAGAACAAACAAACAGAGATGACCAATACAATAACTGGAATGAAAACTACACTAGAAGGAATCAATAGCAGAATAACTGAGGCAGAAGAACGGATAAGTGACCTGGAAGACAGAATGGTGGAATTCACTGCTGCGGAACAGACTAAAGAAAAAAGAATGAAAAGAAATGAAGACAGCCTAAGAGACCTCTGGGACAACATTAAACGCAACAACATTCGCATTATAGGGGTCCCAGAAGGAGAAGAGAGAGAGAAAGGACCAGAGAAAATATTTGAAGAGATTATAGTCGAAAACTTCCCTAACATGGGAAAGGAAATAGCCACCCAAGTCCAGGAAGCGCAGAGAGTCCCATACAGAATAAACCCAAGGAGAAACACGCCGAGACACATAGTAATCAAAGTGGCAAAAATTAAAGACAAAGAAAAATTACTGAAAGCAGCAAGGGAAAAACGACAAATAACATACAAGGGAACTCCCATAAGGTTAACAGCTGATTTCTCAGCAGAAACTCTGCAAGCCAGAAGGGAGTGGCGTGATATACTTACAGTGATGAAAGGGAAGAACCTACAACCAAGATTACTCTACCCAGCAAGGATCTCATTTAGATTTGATGGAGAAATCAAAAGCTTTACAGACAAGCAAAAGCTAAGAGAATTCAGCACCACCAAACCAGGTCTACAACAAATGCTAAAGGAACTTCTCTAAGTGGGAAACACAAGAGAAGAAAAGGACCTACAAAAACAAACCCAAAACAATTAAGAAAATGGTCATAGGAACATACATATCGATAATTACCTTAAACGTGAATGGATTAAATGCCCCAACCAAAAGACATAGACTGGCTGAATGGATACAAAAACAAGACCCATATATATGCTGTCTACAAGAGACCCAGTTCAGACCTAGGGACACATACAGACTGAAAGTGAGGGGATGGAAAAAGATATTCCATGCAAATGGAAATCAAAAGAAAGCTGCAGTAGCAATACTCATTTCAGATAAAATAGACTTTAAAATAAAGAATGTTACAAGAGACAGGGAAGGACACTACATAATGATCAGGGAATCAATCCAAGAAGAAGATATAACAATTACAAATATATATGCACCCAACATAGGAGCACCTCAATACATAAGGCAACTGCTAACAGCTATAAAAGAGGAAATCGACAGTAACACAATAATAGTGGGGGACTTTAACACCTCACTTACGCCAATGGACAGATCATCCAAAATGAAAATAAATAAGGAAACAGAAGCTTTAAATGACACAATAGACCAGATAGATTTAATTGATATATATAGGACATTCCATCCAAAAACGGCAGATTACACGTTCTTCTCAAGTGCGCACGGAACATTCTCCAGGATAGATCACATCTTGGGTCACAAATCAAGCCTCAGTAAATTTAAGAAAATTGAAATCATATCAAGCATCTTTTCTGACCACAACGCTATGAGATTAGAAATGAATTACAGGGAAAAAAACGTAAAAAAGACAAACACATGGAGGCTAAACAATACGTTACTAAATAACCAAGAGATCACTGAAGAAATCAAACAGGAAATAAAAAAATACCTAGAGACAAATGACAAGGAAAACACGACGACCCAAAACCTATGGGATGCAGCAAAAGCGGTTCTAAGAGGGAAGTTTATAGCTATACAAGCCTACCTCAAGAAACAAGAAAAATCTCAAATAAACAATCTAACCTTACACCTAAAGAAACTAGAGAAAGAAGAACAAACAAAACCCAAAGTTAGCAGAAGGAAAGAAATCATAAAGATCAGAGCAGAAATAAATGAAATAGAAACAAAGAAAACAATAGCAAAGATCAATAAAACTAAAAGTTGGTTCTTTGAGAAGATAAACAAAATTGATAAGCCATTAGCCAGACTCATCAAGAAAAAGAGGGAGAGGACTCAAATCAATAAAATCAGAAATGAAAAAGGAGACGTTACAACAGACACCGCAGAAATACAAAACATCCTAAGAGACTACTACAAGCAACTTTATGCCAATAAAATGGACAACCTGGAAGAAATGGACAAATTCTTAGAAAGGTATAACCTTCCAAGACTGAATCAGGAAGAAACAGAAAATATGAACAGACCAATCACAAGTAATGAAATTGAAACTGTGATTAAAAATCTTCCAACAAACAAAAGTCCAGGACCAGATGGCTTCACAGGTGAATTCTATCAAACATTTAGAGAAGAGCTAACACCCATCCTTCTCAAACTCTTCCAAAAAATTGCAGAGGAAGGAACACTCCCAAACTCATTCTATGAGGCCACCATCACCCTGATACCAAAACCAGACAAAGACACTACAAAAAAAGAAAATTACAGACCAATATCACTGATGAATATAGATGCAAAAATCCTCAACAAAATACTAGCAAACAGAATCCAACAACACATTAAAAGGATCATACACCACGATCAAGTGGGATTTATCCCAGGGATGCAAGGATTCTTCAATATACGCAAATCAATCAATGTGATACACCATATTAACAAATTGAAGAAGAAAAACCATATGATCATCTCAATAGATGCAGAAAAAGCTTTTGACAAAATTCAACACTCATTTCTGATAAAAACTCTCCAGAAAGTGGGCATAGAGGGAACCTACCTCAACATAATAAAGGCCATATATGACAAACCCACAGCAAACATCATTCTCAATGGTGAAAAACTGAAAGCATTTCCTCTAAGATCAGGAACAAGACAAGGATGTCCACTCTCACCACTATTATTCAACATAGTTTTGGAAGTCCTAGCCACGGCAATCAGAGAAGAAAAAGAAATAAAAGGAATACAAATTGGAAAAGAAGAAGTAAAACTGTCACTGTTTGCGGATGACATGATACTATACATAGAGAATCCTAAAACTGCCACCAGAAAACTGCTAGAGCTAATTAATGAATATGGTAAAGTTGCAGGTTACAAAATTAATGCACAGAAATCTCTTGCATTCCTATACACTAATGATGAAAAATCTGAAAGAGAAATTATGGAAACACTCCCATTTACCATTGCAACAAAAAGAATAAAATACCTAGGAATAAACCTACCTAGGCAGACAAAAGACCTGTATGCAGAAAACTATAAGACACTGATGAAAGAAATTAAAGATGATACCAACAGATGGAGAGATATACCATGTTCTTGGATTGGAAGAATCAACATTGTGAAAATGAGTATACTACCCAAAGCAATCTGCAGATTCAATGCAATCCCTATCAAATTACCAATGGCATTTTTTATGGAGCTAGAACAAATCATCTTAAAATTTGTATGGAGACACAAAAGACCCCGAATAGCCAGAGCAGTCTTGAGGCAAAAAAATGGAGCTGGAGGAATCAGACTCCCTGACTTCAGACTATACTACAAAGCTACAGTAATCAAGACAATATGGTACTGGCACAAAAACAGAAACATAGATCAATGGAACAAGATAGAAAGCCCAGAGATTAACCCACGCACCTATGGTCAACTAATCTATGACAAAGGAGGCAAAGATATACAATGGAGAAAAGACAGTCTCTTCAATAAGTGGTGCTGGGAAAACTGGACAGCTACATGTAAAAGAATGAAATTAGAATACTCCCTAACACCATACACAAAAATAAACTCAAAATGGATTAGAGACCTAAATATAAGACTGGACACTATAAAACTCTTAGAGGAAAACATAGGCAGAACACTCTATGACATAAATCACAGCAAGATCTTTTTTGATCCACCTCCTAGAGTAATGGAAATAAAAACAAAAATAAACAAGTGGGACCTAATGAAACTTCAAAGCTTTTGCACAGCAAAGGAAACCATAAACAAGACCAAAAGACAACCCTCAGAATGGGAGAAAATATTTGCAAATGAATCAACGGACAAAGGATTAATCTCCAAAATATATAAACAGCTCATTCAGCTCAATATCAAAGAAACAAACACCCCAATCCAAAAATGGGCAGAAGACCTAAATAGACATTTCTCCAAAGAAGACATACAGACGGCCACGAAGCACATGAAAAGATGCTCAACATCACTAATTATTAGAGAAATGCAAATCAAAACTACAATGAGGTATCACCTCACTCCTGTTAGAATGGGCATCATCAGAAAATCTACAAACAACAAATGCTGGAGAGGGTGTGGAGAAAAGGGAACCCTCTTGCACTGTTGGTGGGAATGTAAATTGATACAGCCACTATGGAGAACAACATGGAGGTTCCTTAAAAAACTAAAAATAGAATTACCATATGACCCAGCAATCCCACTACTGGGCATATACCCAGAGAAAACTGTAATTCAAAAAGACACATGCACCCGAATGTTCATTGCAGCACTATTTACAATAGCCAGGTCATGGAAGCAACCTAAATGCCCATCAACAGACGAATGGATAAAGAAGTTGTGGTACATATATACAATGGAATATTACTCAGCCATAAAAAGGAACGAAATTGAGTCATTTGTGGGGTCGTGGATGGATCTAGAGACTGTCATACAGAGTGAAGTAAGTCAGAAAGAGAAAAACAAATATCGTATATTAATGCATGTATGTGGAACCTAGAAAAATGGTACAGATGAGCCAGTTTGCAGGGCAGAAGTTGAGACACAGATGTAGAGAATGGACATATGGACACCAAGGGGGGAAAACTGCGGTGAGGTGGGGATGGTGGTGTGCTGAATTGGGCGATTGGGATTGACATGTATACACTGATGTGTATAAAACTGATGCCTAATAAGAACCTGCAGTATAAAAAAACAAACAAAACAACTAATACTAAACTTTCATTGGGTTATTTGTATGGAAATATGTTAATATAAATGTTTCAGACATTACATGAAATTTCTAAAAATCTTATATTTGTATTTGTATGGAAATATGTATGGAAATATGTTAATATAAATGTGTCAGACATTACATGAAATTTCTAAAAATCTTATATTTGTATTTGTATGGAAATATGTATGGAAATATGTTAATATAAATGTTTCAGACATTACAGGAAACTTCTAAAAATCTTATATGTTCTGGTATAATGTTATAAGTAATAATCCTAGTTATTACTTTAAAATGTATATCTCATAAATAACTAATTTTCTTGTCAACTGCATTATTATGAACTTTCATCAACTCTTTAACCATGGTCATTTTTAAGTCTTTTGTCATGTACAGACAGTTCTGGGTGTACTCTGATGATTTTGCAAATATGTTCCTATAAAAGGGTTTCATCTTCAAGAAATTCATGGAAAAGACTCTGACAAGTACAGGTTTCTGGTAACTGACTGTACTGCTGAACTGAATGAATAAGCATTTTCAGAACTCTAATGAAAAACTGATGAACTCATAAAAGTGCTAACAAAAGATCAAGATGAAAAAAAAAATTAATTACATGGGACTGAGTGAACTGATGAGGATGAGTATAATTTTTGTGACTTTCTGTCTGAATTTAAAAAAAAAAATCCCACAAGGACTCAGAGGCAAAGAATATACAAATCAATTTTCACTGCAAAGTAAAGGAGCTGTGTCAGTGGAGGATTACTGGACTGAATGTCAATATTATGACATAGTATGAGTGTGTTTCATGTTTAGTAATTGCAATCATTGTTGCTTTTGTTGTGGTCATCCATGTACAATGCTTGGTGTCAGTCTATTTATCTCTTGTAAAAATAAAAAATAAAAAAAAATAAAAATAAAAAAAAAAGAGTAGATGAAGAAATTACGGAAAAGGAAAAATTAGAGTAGGAAAAATAAGATAAAACCAGGGATAACATTATTACGCAAAATGCATACCTAAAAGTTCAGTACAAGTTGTGAAATAAGGGCAGGAATTTGAGCTGCCTCGCATTAAAAGCAAAAAGAGGGAAGCCTTTTCATGAAAGTTGTTAATGAAAATTACAATCATTCCTGATACTGAGTTCTGAGAGAAATTTCTCCATTGAGTAACCATAAAGAGAATACTGCCCCGTGACCTAGTTGATAAGACCCTCAGCAACATATAAGCAGCGAACAGTATAAGCCCTCCGTGTAGGCAACTAAGGGGAGTACTTGATATTTTTACATCCAGTGAGTCTCATACAAAAAGGGTTGAAAATGTCTCCCCTTTCTTGATTAGCAGATTCTCTTAGATAAGGAAGAAAGATGTTATGAATGTTCATAACATTCGGTTCAAAATACATGTGGCAAATTTTGTTCCTTTGAATTCCTGTAGTCAAATTTTCAATGTTGCAGGGCAGGCTTGGATAGGAATTTTGTAGCAGAAAAGGACTTTCACATTAAACTGTGTAATTCCTTGCTGTCTTTTTATTCCTACCCAGTGCAAGCTATCCTTTTTATAACTCTGCAGGGTACTTAATAAACAACATTTTATTGTAATAATGATTTGAACTACACAGTTGATTTGCTACCCACATGACTACTTTTCTCTTCCTTCTATTAAGAGTGGTTTTGTATGTGTTTTCAAATAAGTCGATTGAGCAATAAGCGTGATGAAGAGGGTAGCTTAGAGGAAAAGAGTTAACAGGAACTAAAGGGAGGACGCGGCACGCGTTTTTATGGCATCTTACTTTTGTCCTGGTGCTCTTACAGACAGAAGTGGAGCGAATGCACACTTTATGGAACACAGTCGGCCTGGGCAAAAACTGTCCTGTATTTGGAATGAGTTTTGGAAGCAGAACAGAGGTGTGTTTTTCATTATGCCACATTGGATTTTTGCATTCGAGAGTATAATTACCAAACCCAGCCCTCAAACCACTGCAAAAACATCACATGTTTCTTACACACATTTTTTCCCTTCAAACTAGCACTCAAGCGCCCACCAAGGGCCCTGCCCACAGTAGGGTTCGTTTAAAATTCTTTTCAAACACAGTTGTAACATGGCCCTCATCCACAAAACAAGTATTATCAGCAGTTAAATCATAGGATTATTCTTACATTACAGATAACTAGGTACATTCAATGTATAATAGTTGTTATATTAAGACCTTGGGCCAGGCTCTCCCTGTGTATAAAATTGCCATCCAGAAGGCAAGCTCTCATCAATGCACCAGTACCTCTTTCAAGCTTGTAATGAACCCGTGCTATAAACTTGAAGTTTAGAAGGTCAATTCAGTTTGGAGTTTAACTTATATTTAAAGTTTAGAAGCAGTGCTAAGGAGAAATAAAGACAGAAAGAGGTAGATATTTTATGCTTCTTTTTTTCCCAGAGAGCTCTTTTGGGGTCAGTGAGAAATTCTAAACATCAAGTTCTCTTACGATCCCCCTTCCTTACTGCATATTGCAAACCCATGATTCTCCCCACTCACCCCTGCAGGCTGGGGGACAGCACTTACTGAGGCTTCCTGGGCAGGAGGAGTTTCTAACTGAATTGTGTTCTAGCAGCTTAAAGATTTAATGCAGCTTTTTGAAGAACCTTAGTCAAGAGGAGTAGCATGGGAAAGGGAGTCATTTATCACCTATGGGTTTGTGTGGAATATACACTAATATAATGCAAGAAGTTTACAGGTGTTACATTAGCAAACACATCATTTTAATAGTAAAGTGTTTACAATAATAATAATTATTGCATTTAAATAGTACTTACTATGGGCTAGACATTATGCCTTATCTCTAGACTCATTTAGTCCTCACAACAACTCTAGGAAGAGGGTTGGTAATATTATTGCCCCCTGTTACAGATGAGGAGACCAAAGCACAGAAAGATCAAATCATTTGTCCCTGGTTGTTTAGGAAGTTACAGGTAAAGCCTGGATCTGAACCTATATAATCTAGCTCCAGTGTCTATGCAGTTAAGCCCTCTCCAGCTCTTCTCAGCCATATCAAGGGCATCCATTGTGTGTAACGAATTGCCTCCTCACCTATGCGTCTAGAATAGTAATAGCTATGTACCGTCCTTGGGTGCATAGTGTATATCTAATGACTTCAGAAAAATAGTCGCTTAAATAACTTTCTGCTTAATTCTCTCACATAACCCCAATTGGAAAAGGCCATTTGATTATACAGTATAACACGTATTAGAGAAATACATAACTAGCTGTATTAATTATTGCTGTGGACTGAATGGTGCTCCCCCTTCATATGTTGAAGCCTAACCCTTAATTTGATAGTATTTAGATGTGGGGTTATGGAAGGTAATTAGGTTTGGATGAGGTCATGGGAGTGGAGTCCCCATGATTGTATTGGTGCTCTTGTAACGAAGAGCCCAGCGCTCTCTCGCTCTCTCTCTCTCTCTCTCTTTCTCTCTATCTCTATCTCTACCATGTGAGGACACAGCAAGAAGATGGCCATCTGTGAAGCAGAGAGTAGCCCTCACCAGACACCAAATCTGCTGGCACCTTGCTCTCAGACTTCCCAGCCTCCAGAACTGTAAGAAATAGATTTGTTGCTGAAGCCACTCAGCCTATAGTATTTCTGTTATAGCAGTCCAAACTAACAAAGACATTTATCCATTATTGTATTAAAGATTACTCCAAAACTTAATGGCCAAAACAGCAAATATTTATTATCTCATAATTTATATGGGTCAGAAATGAAAACTTATGTTTACACAACTTATGTTTACACAAAAACCCATACACAAATGTTCCAAAAACTGGAAATAACTCAAATATTCTTCAAAAGGTGAATGGTTAAGCAAACTGTGGTAAATCCATATTATTGAGTACTACTGAGCAACAAAAAGGAGCAGACTACTGATACACGCAGCAACTTGGGTGGGTATCAAGGGAGTTATGCTAAGTAAAAAAAGCCAATTTCAAACGGTTACATGACTTCATTTACATAACATTTTCAAAATGACAAAATTATAGAGGCATTTGAGAACAGATTGGTGGTTGTCAAGGTCTAGGGAGGGCGAGGAAGAATGGTGGCTGTGCCTGTAAAAGGGTAGCACGAGAGATCTGTGTGATGGAACTATTCTGCTTCTTGATGTGATGGTAGTCACATGCATCTACACATGTGATTCCAATTACACAGAATGAAATACACACAGAAGGAGTGCATGCAAATCTGGTGGATGATATCAATGTCAATTTCTTGTTTGGGATATTATTCTAGAGTTATGCAAAATATTGTCATTGGGGGAAACTGGGTGAAGGGTATATAGCATTTCTCTGTGTTATTTCTTACAACTGCATGTATAGCTCATTTAAATTAAAAATACAACAGTCAACTTATTTTTTTAATCAATAAAATGAATAGGACGAGTACATTCTGAGAAAATCTACAGAAAGTAGGACAAAAAAAGTAAAGATGCAAAATATAAGAGACAAGAAAAATGATTATAGAATCAATCCAGGTGGGGAATAAGGAATGGCTGTTATTATTATGTGGTTTCTTTTGGGGGTGATGAACATGTTCTAAAGTTAGTTTATGGTGGTGGTTGCAGAATTCTATGAATATACTAAAAAACGATGAATTATACACTTTAAATGGGTGAATTTTATGGTATGTGATACTTTTAAAAATAAATAAAGAAAAAAGAATCAATCCAGGAGCGTTAAGACCAGACTAATAGAAGTTCCACAAAAAGAGAACATGAAAAATACTAGGGAGGGAATTTTCAAATACATATTTCAAGAAAATTTCATAGAATTAAAAGATATGCTTTTATAGATTTAAAAGATCTATGTAAAAGACTTAGAACAACGAAAATAATATGCATACCAATGCACAACAATGTGAAATTTTAGAATACTAGGCACAAAGAGAAAATTCTGAGTTTCCCAAAAGAAAAAAAGTCACAGACAATGGATATGGAGTAAGGATGTTAACCGGATTTGTTTAAATTTATTTTTTTAAATTTACATACAGTAAAATTTGCTCCTCTTGGAGTATAGTTCAATGAATATTGACAAATGCAGAGTCATGTAACCACCACCACAAATGAGATACAGTTCTATCACCTCAAAAATTTCCTTGTGCTGCCCCATTGTAGTCAGACCCTCCTTCACCAGTATTCTCTGACAAGCACTGATCTGTTCTCTAACACTATAGCTCTGCCTTTCCCAGAATGCTATGTAAGTGGCATAATGCAGTATGTAGCCTTTTGAGATTCATCCATGTTATTGCATACATCAATAGTTGCTTCCTTTATGGGAATGAGTTGTAATGCATCATATAGATGTACCATAGTTTGCTTATCCATTCACCAGGTAAAGGATATATGGCTTCTTTACAGTTTTGGCTAGTGTGAATAAAGCTGCTGAAAACATTCATCTATGGGCTTTTGTGAAAATATAAATTTTCATTTCTCTTGAGTAAATACCTAGGAGTGGGATTACTGGGTCCTATGATAAGTGATTGCTTATAAGAGACTGACAAACTGTTTTCCAAAGTGGTATTATATATTTCCACCAATAGCGTAAAAGAATTCTAGTTGTTTCCCATCATCTCTGTCACTTGGTTTTCTCTCTTTGTTCTGTTTTGTTAAATTTAGTCATTCTAAAAGATGTGTACTAGTTTCTCAGTGTGGTTTTGATTGGTATTTCCCCAACGACTATTGATGATCAGCATCTACTTTGAGGAAATGTCTCTGCAACTATTGCCCATTTTTTACCAGGTTGTTTGGTTTTTATAGTAGAGTGTTGAGTTCTTTTTATATTCTGGGCACAAATTTTCTGTCAGATGTATGTTTTGCAAATATTTTATTCCAGTCAAGAAGTTGTCTTTTCATTCTCTTGTGTACTGCTTGAAGTAAAGATCTAAGTTTTGCATATGGATAGTCCATTGTCTCTGCTCAGTATATTGAAAAGATTATCCTTTCCCCATTCCATTGTTTTGGCATGTTTGTTGAAAATTGACCAATCATAAGTGTGAGCATTTATTTCTGGACCTTTTATTCCATTCCACTGGTCTATATTTTTATCCTCATGCACTATCTTGAATATATAGCTTTATAGTAAGTTCAGGTAGTGTACCTCTTCCAACTTTATTCTTTTTCAAAATGGCTTTGGTTATTTTAAATTCTTTGCATTTCATGTAAATTATAGGATTAGCTTGCCAATTTCTTAAAGAAACAAAAAACAAAAACAAACAAGCCTGCTGGGATTTTTATTGGGATTGTGTTGAATCTATACATCAATTTGGGAAGAATTGACACCTTAACAATATTTCATGAACATGGAACATTTCTCCAGTTATTTAAATCTTCTTTCATTTGTCTTAGCAAAGTTTTGTAGTTTTTAGTATACAGGTCTTGCACTTTGTTAAATTTATTCCGGAGTATTTTATTCTTTTTGATGCTATGGTGAATGAAATTGTTTTCTTATTTTCACTTTCAGATTGTTTGTTGCTAGCATAAAACAATTGAATATTTATATTAATCTTGCATGCCATGACCTTGTTAATCTAGTTTATATAAGTTCTAATTGTTTCACAGATTCCCTAGGATTTTCTACCCAAAGGATCATACTGCTTGTGAATGAGGATGGTTTTATTTCTTTCATTTCATTTGCATGCCTTTAGCTTTCTCTTACCTTATTATACTGGCTAGAACCTCTAGTACAATATTGAATTTAAGCAGTGAGAGTGGAAATCCCTGCCTTGTTCTTGATATCAAGGAAAAGCATGTGGTCTTTCACCAGTAAATATAATGCTAAGTGTAGGTTTTTCATGGATGCTTTTTATCTGGCTGAGGAAGTTCTCTACTATTCCTTGTTTGCTTGTAATTAAGAGAGGGCATCCTAGCTATATATGGGAGCTCTTTTCTCTCTCTCTCTGGATTCAGCATAATTTTTCTGCCTGTTGTCATTTGCCCACAGTTATTCATGAGAATTCAACCTGAAGTGCTAAATTCAAAGAAACAGTCAAGACATGTTTAGTCTCTTCACTGTGGACAACATGGGCTTCTAAAGCAAATACAGTCTGTTCTTCTACAGCTTATTTTTCTTTAACAAAAACTAGCTTGTATGCAATTAGTAATTAGGATATCAATATAATGCAGAAGCTGTGTTCACTTAAATGTAATTTTTCCTAGGATGTTAACATTTTGTGCCAACAAGTAACAGCAATTGAAAATAAAGCACTTAATACAACTGAAGACGGGAAAGCCATGGGGGTACAATCGCCCCACAGTCTTCTCCTTGGCTCAGTTTTACCTGATTGCCTGTTTCTCCCCATCATGGCATATTTTTCATTCTTTGCTATAGTTCAGCAACCTCAACAATTCCTTTCAGATATGTTTCATTTATCTATTGCTGTATAACAAGCCACCCCAAAACTTAGTGGTTTAAAACAACATAAATGTTTAATTTACCATTGTTCTGGCAATTTTGGTGAGGCTTGGAAGGAACATCTTCTCTTTGTTTCACAGCACCTGGGGCCTCAAGATGACTCCAGTGGATTGGAGGCTGGAAGAGCTGAGAGCTGGCTGGGTTTCTCTATTTCTGTCTCTTTTTCTCTCTCTCTTCCCTTTCCACATGAATAGTTCAGACTTCCTCATAGCATGTTGACTTCAGGGTGGTCGCACTTCTTACAGAGCAGTTGACTTCTCCCAGCAGCATTCCCAAAGTCCGTGGTGGAAGCTCCAAGTTTTCTTACGATCTAACCTCAGAAGTACTAGAACATCACTTTTGCTGCATTCTGTTGGTCAAGCAAGTCACTAGGGCCAGCTCAGATTCCAGGAGAGGGAACTAGACTCTGCTTCTCAATGGGAGGAATAGCAAAAAAACTGTAACCATCTTGCATCTACCTAAAGCCCCTTTCATCAAAACTATTTGACTTTTTTTTAAGTTTAAATTCCATATTTACTAGAATACTTTTTATTAGGAATTTATCATATCTTTTAAAATTTGGCTAGTATATTCATTTTAAATTGTGCTAGTTATTCATTTAGATGGTGCTCTAATTATCAAGTTCCATAGATTTTGGGTGGTTTGTGCCAACTATATTTTGTCCACAAACTTTGTTGTTTTGAGTGCAAGATTTCACAGAACTCAACATTTTCAGGAATACATATATCGTGTATACCCCATTACAGCAGAAACACCTGTAAATGCATGTGCTTACAGTCCTAGGGTCTTCATTGAGTGTTCCAGGCCTCTGCTTAGACCCAAAATTTCTTAAGAAGCCCCAATTTCTTATTTTACCCCTTGATCCCAATGCAGAAGGACATTGTTACATCAAACAGCACTCATTCTTCAAGCAGAAACTGCCACAAAGAGGCAGTAATAAAACTGATCTTCTGTGATGAAAATGCAGGTTGACTTCAAGGCAAAACTGGGAAAGTGATTTTTTTCAGGTTATTGTTGTTTCTGTTTTAGTCATTTAGCACATTGTTACGTATGTGGCATGGCAGAGAATCTCATGCAAGATTAGCTGAAGACATGTAAGGCATTCAGTGGGCATAATGCCCAGAGGAATGTGTGTGTGTGTGTGTGTGTGTGTGTGTGTGTGTGTGTGTGAGAGAGAGAGACAGAGAGACAGAGACAGAGACAGACAGAGACACAGAGAGACACAGAGAGAGGGAGAGAGAGAGAGGCTGGCTGATTTGTCATTCAGAGCTCTGCTGAATTCTTTCCATGCCTACTTGCATCTTCATCACTTTTTTTTGTTAAGTACTTTTCAAAACACAGGAACACTCTAAGGAAACCAAATACCATTTACAACTAAAGCTAAGATTGACTTTTCTTCCGGCCACATTCTCTGTGGAAATAAAACCACACGCACGTACATGCACATGTGCGGTCGCGTGCACGCACACACACGCACAGAGCTTAGAGCTCAGAACTTGAGCACCACCGATGAAGGGTAGGTCCTAGCACCAGATTTCTGACATAAAATTCCATATCAAGATAAGAGCGTTCATAAAAATGCCATATGATTGACTAAATTAGTAGCACTATTGAGATGAAAGTCATGACATCTTATAGTGGCAGACCAAATTTCAACAAAAATTTCTTGACAACCTGCTGTATGTTAAGCACCATATGAGAAGGATGTATGAAAAGAAACAAGAATTCATTTCCTATTACTCAGTTGCTGAGGCCGAAAACCTAGACTCCCCTTTGACTTCTCTCTTTTCAAAGCTCTCGGTAATTGCTGTAGAATCTACCGTTCCGAACATATCTAATCCAGACGCTCCCCACCACCTCCTTGTGCTGCTTTCTTAGTTCAAACCACCACCTCCTCTTCCATGGACTATAGCAGGAGCCTTCTTATCGTTCTTCCTTCTCGCACCCAACTCGGACCACATACAGTCTACTCTCCCCACAGCAGCCAGGATGTCCTTCTTAAAAACGAAATCAGAGAGACTTCCCTGGTGGCGCAGTGGATAAGAATCCGCCTGCCAATGCAGGGGACACGGGTTTGAGCCCTGGTCCAGGAAGATCCCACATGCCGCGGAGCAACTAAGCCCGTGTGCCACAACTACTGAAGCCCATGCACCTAGAGCCCGTGCTCTGCAACAATGAGAAGCCCACGCACCGCAACGAAGAGTAGTTCCCGCTCGCGGCAACTAGAGAAAGCCCGCTCGCAGCAACGAAGACCCAACGCAGCCAAAAATAAATAAAATTAAATCTTTTAAAAAAACGAAATCAGAAAGCTCCAACAACACTCAGAATAAAATCCCAACTTCTTACCATGTCCTTCAAGGCCTCTGTCTCTCTCCTACCTCATCTTTTGTACTTTGCTCCTAGCTCACTCCAGCACACTGACCTGCTCACTGTACTTTGAACACACCTAGTTCATGTTCAGTTCAGGCCCTTTGCACTAAGCTGTTTCTTCTGCTTGGAGCCCTCCTCCCCTCACCCTACCTCCTGCGCCCAGACATTCACTTGATTTGAGTCTGTACTCAAATGTCACTTCCTCAGAGAGGCCTTCACTGACCTAAAATACCATAGCTTAAAATAGGAGAGACTGCCAACTCCTCGCTCTGTCCCCTTACCCTGGATTGTTTTTGTCTTCCTAGCCCTTCATGTTAAATATTTATCTTTGTTGTCGTTTTTCTTCCCCACTAAAATGAAACCCCAAGAGCTTCATCCATCTTAACTGCTATCATCCCAATGCCTAGAACAGTGCCTGCCACATAGTAAATACTTAATAAATATTTGTTGAATGAATGCATGCATGAGTGAAAACCTGTCCTGGCAGAGCTCTGATGTGTATTGGAAGGCAATCTTGGAGACAGCCATGGTCATACGATGTGATTGTGCTGTGACAGGTGCGTGTGCAAGGTGTTTGGGGAGCTCAGAGGACTGAGTCACTGGCTGCTTAGGGAGGGAAGGGCCAGAGTTTTTTCACCTGGATCTTAAGGATGCATAAGGGTTCACCAGAGGAAGTCTGCAGAGGACATTTCAAGCAGAAGAAATAGTGGATGCAAAGGCCTGGATATAAAAACATAGCACGCAGGGAAGCTCATCATTTCGTTGTGCCTGGAAAGCAGGATGTGCAAACATGCCACAGAGGGAGATGAGAGAGAAAGTCGCAGAGGTGAGTTGATCAGCTCAGAGCCAGAAATGACTTTGCAAGGAACCTGGAAGGGCCATTGGATTTGAGGAAGATAAAATGATCCTCAGTGTTTCAGAGAGAGTTTACTGGCCGCTATGTGGTGGATAGTGTGAGGCAGAACAATCATCACAAGGGGAATGGAGAGAAGGTGATGGATGGAAGGTGCATTTTGAGAGAGTGTGGAGGGGGCTTGGTGACCTAGTTGTGGGGGACAGTGGAAAGGGAGGAACAGGCCAGCAGAATTTTAAACTTGGGTGACTTGATGACTGTATCCTAGTAAGGAAACCCAGGTCTGGGGAGTAAGGAAGAGAAATAGTTTCCACCCACATTTGCCCAGTGTTCTTCCTCTCCAAGCCCCTGGATAGCCATCTTCTACTTTCCAGCCGTCCGTTAGTCGGGGAGCCCACCTGCCAGCTCCACAGCAAACTGCACAGGGCTGGGCTCACACCTGCTCATCCCTTCCACCCACTGGGCCTCGGGGATTAGGTCACACATGTGTGCCTGCCTCTCTCTTTCCTTGAGACAAAAACCTCTCTCTGGTGGCTCTTTGTGTCGAACATAGATTCCTAGCAATTCTGCTCAGACACACCAAGTCCCAGCAGGGCCGACTTAAGCTCAAGCCTAGATACACCCAAACTCAAGTCTAATACTACTGAACTTTTGTTATTATTTTATGTAATTTTTAAATTATACAACTAATACATGAATACTTTCCCATTATAAAAAAATTCAGACAATACGGAAGTACACAAAGACTTGAGAGTTCCTTTCATGGTCCCCCCTTGAAAAAGAAAAAAAGTACACTCCCCTCCTAAGAGTAAGATGTTTCTCTTTTTCAGTCCTTTATTACACGCACACACACACACACATTTATATACACACACATACATACATACATATATACATATAGAAACAATATATGGTTTTATATGTTATCTTTGGGCTCAGATTATTTTGAAAACTTTTTCACTTAAATATATGTCTTCTAAGATTTTCACATCAGTAAATATAAATCTACTTCTTTCTTTGCAAGCTACTGAATAGTATTCCATGGCAGAGATGTATATATTTGTCACTGAATCATTCCCCTTCTCATGGATACCTGGGTTGCTTCCAAGTTTGTAAGATTTTAAACAGTGCTACAGTGAGTATCTTTGTACACTCTATTTTGTACACGTTTGCAAATGTTTCTCTAATGTGGATCCCTGGAAGCAGAATTGGTGGGCCATCCTAAAGGTATTCCATTTTAATTTTGCTACAGGCTGCCAGTTTTCCTATTCTATCTTATTAAGTGCTTCCAGATGTACTAAAGCAAGAAAATTTCCTGAAATTGTAATGTCAGTTATATCTTGACAGGATCCTTAACTGAGGCTAACATCAATCCAAGGACAAGCCCAACACTCGTGCTGATAGATGTGCAGTACCCCAGAAGGCTAGGGACGCTGGGCTACAGGCACAGTTCTTAGGGTGTTATAGCTTTTCAGGGGCCTGCCAAAAGGTTTGGAATCTGAAAAAACGGTTTGCTTCAGTATATGAAAAGAAAAATAGAACATTGAGGTTAATACAGATTTATTAAATAATTATAAAATGTAGCATGTGTCAACTTCATTGCTATTAGATTTAGTATTCACAAATGTTTCCTTATTGAGCAACCTGGTATTCTCCTAAATTCTTTCCCTGACCTTCTCTACTCCTTAGTTTGAGGGACCAGCACCAGCCCTCTTGGCTTGTCCTTCTCATGTTCAGGGAAGAGATTCACCCAGAAAATATTATCAGGGCTTCCTTTTTTCCCTTCCCTGGTTTGGGGGTCTTTCCAAGGGGATTCCTTTGTGATCCTCTTCAGGAAGGAGGCAAGTTTAACTTGGACAGCAGATTGAGGAGGGGAGCTCCTTCTCCAGGAGGGGGCAGTATTAGGGAAGGAACTGCATTTGTCAGGTGTCAAACACCGGGGGAAAATTCTTCTCTCATCTGGGGGAGAAGACAAAAGGCAGTGAGGGCCTGGAGGGACCAGTCCCAAGCACTCAATGGGTGGGTAGGGCAGGGCCTCTGGGTCACAGACTCTGTGCTATGGGGATGAAGAGGCAGGTATAGTTGGGATCTCTCTCTGACCTCAGCTTTTATTCTGAATATCAACCTCTTTTTCAATGAATTTATTTTCCGCTAGTGCTTAATTCCTGGTATGGCAGTGACATTGCACCTTACTATTTTTCATCACTAAAGTATCATATTTCAGCAGCACTGTGGGCTAAACAGTCCTTGCAGGACATGCTGGGGACCTGATCAATTATAACGTTTCTATGGGAAAATGCTTTGGGGTTTCCAACAGTGGACTTAACAGAGGAACCTCTGGAGTACATCCATTCCTGACTGAGTGCTGTTCACGTGGCCCTCATATGAGATGACCAGACGTTTCTGTTTTCCAAGGAAGTTCCAGTTTGTGATTCCCTGGGAAATGTCCCAGGTCAGGGAGTGTTTTATTGAAGTTTCTCTGTACTAAACTACATAGTACTGTGGATGTGAGATGCCTTATGGATTGACCTGGCTAAATTATGTTGTTTTTTTAAGCTGGTGACTTTGTAGTTTACAAAATGACCCATGGAGTTTGGCAGCGGGCAAGCCTTGAAAGCTCGAGATGCATTTCTAAGAGTATAAACATTCCCTTTGGCCACTTGGACTATAAAACCCAACAGGTTCCCCTGCTGGGGGATTGTTGGTGGGCTTCCTTTCCTCCTTTTCTATTACTCTTTCTTTCCTGCAGCCCAGCCTGGAGCTCTGGGGTCTTTAAAGATGTAGTGAACTAAGATCTGTTGAAATTCTAGCAATTGCCCAACTACTTCTCCCGATGCCCTCCC
Organism: Balaenoptera acutorostrata; assembly: GCF_949987535.1. Taxonomy (NCBI): domain Eukaryota; kingdom Metazoa; phylum Chordata; class Mammalia; order Artiodactyla; family Balaenopteridae; genus Balaenoptera; species Balaenoptera acutorostrata. The sequence goes on along the minus strand of NC_080071.1, from coordinate 58,350,465 downwards.
TGCCCTTCTCCCCAGGAAAATGACCTGATTATAAAACTCTCTTTATAGATACATTCAAGATGTGGTGACCTCAGTTCCCTCCTTTGTTAGACAATGGAGGTTGAGTCGAGGTCTTCACCCTGGAATTCCCTCCCACAGACACTCAGGAGAGCTCCACGTGGGCATGAAGGGTCCACTAACGAATTTCATGTTTGAGAAAGCCTCCCAAATGTTTAGTTATCTGAAATAAAGCCGCACAGGAAAATGAAAACATCAAATGTCTTTTGCTTTTGGCTGAAATTGTATAAACTCACCAGTTGAGACATTGACCATACGGAGATGAGGAAGAGAGGGTCCTATTTTCAGAGTTTTCACTGTCTAGCAGGATACTTGGTAAGTACTAAACACATGCTTGTTGAATTAAACTGAGAGCCAAGAAACACTGGAGGTGATTACATTCACCAACCCTGCCACCCTGAAATTTCCAGAACCCTCAGTTATTCCTTGTCTTGGCCACTGCGCTCAAAAGAAGGTAGGTAGCTGCCCATACCTTTTGCTCTGAGGAGCCCTCCAAGGGCTTCTCATACTCCCAGCACATCTGTCACTATCTCCGCACAACTTGACCTTAAATTCTCACCTTAATACCACTTTGGGGGGTTAAGCCACTGTTCCCATTTAAATACCTACATTACCAGGAGGAGAGGGAGGAACCTGCGTGGTTCAAGTATGTGTAGAGATGCGTGTGTGTGGTGTGTAGTGGTTATTAAGGGAAAAGGAAGAGGAGAGAGGCTGGATGCCTGTAGTTCCCTCTTATTACCATTGAGCCAAAGACCGTTCCTGTCGGGTTATCTCATTAGACCTTTGGAAGCCTTAGAAACTTGGCTCTGAGGATATAGAGAACGAAATGGCACTGGGTGATGCACTTTAGTGCTACACTGTCCAGTCCAGTAGCCACCAGCCACGTGTGGCTCTTGAACTCTTGGAATTCTGTTCCGAATTGAGATGTGCTGTAAGTATAAAATACACCAGTTTTCTAAGACTTAGCATGGAAAAAAACCCATAAAATATCTCATTAGTAATTTTTTTTTTCATTACATGTTGAAATGAAAAGATTTTGGATATATTGGCTAAATAAAATCTGTTATTAAAATTAGTGCTAATTTGTTTCTTTTTATTTTTTTAATGATAGCTACTAGAAAATTTTAAGTTGTGTATATAGCATTGTATGACTACTGAACAACACTGCTCTCGTGGTAGGAGGAAATATCCCACCCGAGAGGGCACTGAAATCCAGTGCACCGGCAGAGGTGCCAGAGGAATGAGGCTGCAAAGGCAGAAATGTCACTAGGGCGAAAGGGTGGCCTCAAGGCAGGGGGAGTAACAAAGTCTCCCTTGTGTGTCTGGTTGGCAGCCTGGCTAAGCGCACAGGGACTCCCGCCGTCCCTTTCCATCCCAAGGTCTTAAATCGGTTGGCTGATCTCCCTCATGTTGACTCCTGTGGGAGGGGAATGGAGCAGGGAAGAAGAGCAGGTCCCTATGGCTCTAAGATTTGGCTCGGGGTTAGCTTCTGGGGTGATCCCTGTACCTTCTGATTCCTGGTTCTATATGTAGAACTTACATTGTAGGTTACTGACATGTTAGTTATGAGCTCGATATCCCAGTCAGGCTAGGGAAGACTAATAATTCTATTGATTTGACTGATTTAAACATTTCAGATAGTACATTTTAATTGTAAGACCTTGTTTTACTGTTTTCCTAAACTGACTTTGCAGATCAGTGCATAGACATTGGTATCAAAGCAGGAATAACTGGATTTTTCATAGTGGTTTACAGTTTTCAATGTCCTTTTCAGCAAATTATCACTTTTTATTGTCACAACATCTTGCAAGGCAGGCGAGGCATGTATAGATTTTTATCCATATGTTATAGCTAAGAAACCAAAAAAAAAAAAAAGGTTGCCTTGACCAGCATTTGAAAGCTGTTAAGTGACAGAATTAGGAATGGATCATGGATGATCTCATTGGAAACCTTGGCTCTGGTCTTTGGTGGTTTCTCCTGGTGCACAGAGGATCACTGAGTTGGGCCAGGGCATGAGTAGTCAGCAGCTTCCTGAATTCAAGCAATTCTGCCCCCTTAAAGATCAGGAAAGTAATTTACAGGGCCTGCACATGAAGATTTGGAAAGATGCCATTTGGGGATCCAGAGAAGGAGCCTAATTGGAGTACCACCTTCCACTCAGCAGGAATGCCTTTGAAGTCCGTGCCTCTGTTTAATTCCCTCAGGTCACCTCCCTGGTAGCACTCGGAAAGGCCCAGCCAGTTCCTCTGCAGAGAAAGGTTCTGAGCTGCAGGCAGAGCCCAGCAGAGGGTGCTGAGAGCCTACTACTTCAGGGTGAGATTGGTGGGGGGGGCATGGAGAACTGTCTGCTTTGCAGGGATGGATGCTGGAAGAGGAGGAAACTTAAGGAAACAATGGTTATAAGAGATTTCCTATCCAGTAGAGCGATGAAGATGATGATGGTGAGATGATGATGATGAGGACGATGATGATGGTGATGGTGGTGGTGGGGATGATGACAATGATGATATAAGTGGTGGCCAGGATTCACCTGGTGGATGTGGTGTGATTTGGAAATGTTAGAGGATCTGGAACAAGTACTAAGTTTCCACCATATGTTTGAGTTAAGGCACCTAGTTCTGAGTTGGCAGCCAACAGCAAGCAGGAAATGTGAGGCAGAGAAATTATAGAATCAGAGGCCTGGGGGGAATAGTATAAATGATCTCTGGGTCAATGCCACAGATTATTTCATTGGTCTTGACTGTACCTTTGTGATATTTTTAGAGATCACCAAGATCACTGACATACTCCATGCTGGGAAGATAGTTTCAGTTATTTGTCTAGATACTCACAAATCATCGCACAACCAAAATTAGAGCGACAGTTATCCAACAGAATGATGGAATCAAAGGGGACCCAAGTGACGTCCAATGCCTTCATTTTATAATTAAGAAAGTGAGATCCAGACATGGGAAATAACTTGCCAAAGGTCACGTAGCTAGTCGTGACCTTGGATAAGAACTAGAGACACTTAAGTATCAATATTACGATCAGGAATACAGGCTATGGAATGAGATCTGGCTTCAAATCTGGGCTCTGACAATTATTTGTTCTGTAATTCAGGCAAGTTATGTAACTTTTCTGATCTTAGTTTCCTCATTTGTACAATAAGGATTTTTAAAAAGTATCTACCTCAAAAGTATTAAGTGGGATAATAGATGTGAAGTATTTACATATTATATGCTAATTGCAAGCATTCAATAAATAGTAACTGATATTAGTATTAGAATTCAATTTTTCTGACTTCCAGGCCAGAATTCATTCTTTATTAGGCAGCCTTCCCCAATCCTCCTCAAGTCTTTGGCATGCTTGTACAGTTCCCTATTTATAAGTTCTGCTATGATATCTCCATGGAGGATTGTTTGAATGATATTAAGGAAGTTATTTGACTTCACAGTTTCCTTACATACAAAATGGGAGAAAACTATCTAGGCTCAGGCCAGCTGATATAACAAAAAGACTCCTAAATAGAGTGGCTTAAGCAGAGTAGGAGCTTGTTTCTCTTTCATGTAACAGTTCAGAGGTGGCAATACAGGATTGGTAGGACAGCCTGCCATCCTCAACATTTGAATCCCATCTTTAGCTTCACAGTGACTTCTCCAGTTCTTGTATTTTCTCAGGCAAATAGGACCAGAAGGCACATGCCTGACACTTTCACCATCATTTCTTTCATTTATTTTTTTTATTGAAGTATAGTTGATTTACAATATTAACATTAGTTTCAGGTGCACAGCATAGTGATTCAGTAATTTTAGTTTATACTCCATTAAAAATTATTACAAGATAATGGCTATAATTCCCTGTGCTTGTACAATTTATCCTTGTTGCTTATCTATTTTATATATAGTAGTTTGTATATGGTAATCCCCTCCCTCTATCTTGCTTCTTCCCCCTTCCCTCTCCCCACCTGTAACCACTAGTTTGTTCTCTATATCTGTGGGTCTATTTCTATTTTGCTATATACATTCATTTGTATTGTTTGTATTATTTTTTAGATTCCACATGTAAGTGATATCATATAGTATTTTTCTTTCTCTGTCTGACTTATTTCACTAAGCATAATATTCTCCAACTTCATCCATGTTGCTGCAAAGGGCAGAATTTCATTCTTTTTTATGACTGAGTAATATTCCATTGTATACATATACCACATCTTTATCCATTCATCTGTTGATAGACACTTGGGTCGCTTCCATATCTTGACTGCTATAAATTGTGCTGATATGAACAATGGGGTATATGTGTATTTTTGAATTAGTGATTTTTTTTTTTCAGATATATGCCCAGGAGTGGAATTGCTGGGTCATATGGTAGTTCTATTTTTAGTTTTTTAAGGAACCTCCATACTGTTTTCCATAGTGTCTGCATCAATTTACATTCCCACCAACAGTGTACAGGGGTTCCCTTTTCTCCACATCCTCACCAACATTTCACTTCTCTCATTTAAATGTCCAAAACTTAGTCACATGGTCACACCTAGCGGCAAAGGGAGCTGGGAAATATAGGCTTCAGCTGGGCAGCCATGTGACAGAAAAAAGAAGAATATTACACGAAAACCTGAAATTTGTCACAAGGTCCTTACTGTTATAGACTTGGGAGTTGCTACTAATATAAGTGCTGATATTTCTAAAGATCTATTCACCCCACTTTTCACAGAAGAAGCTAGAAAATTCTCTTCTCTCAAAATCTTCTGATTTTTGGCCTGTGATTCAAAAGTAATTTACAGGCAAGGTGGTTGCTCGTGGTTATAGAAAGAGTGATCAAGGATTACTAATGTAAAATTGAGCTGAAAAAGGAGTGGGAAAGTCATGAAGCAATTGAGAGAGGTGATTTTTTGATGGAGAGGCAGAGAACGAACAAGGAGGTGCTGTGCTGTGTTATGAAATACAGATGCTGCTTTGACCGTTTGGGAGTTACAGTCCCTTCCAGGAAGGAGATGCCCGTCCAGCACATGGCTGACCCAGAGACCCTCTACATCTGCTTAGTCTGGAGAAGGCTTCTGGAGGCCACTCCAAGAGTCTGGATCCATGAAAATTTTTCTGAAATGCTGGAAAATAGTTTCCAGTATCTCTCTCAAGCAGATAATAATTTCTAGAACTTTAGCACCCTTTTGACCTACTTTGGGGCCACCTAACCAGGATCAGACCAGTTTGTGAGATGCTGGGTGATCCAGGCTCTGGAAGAAAATGATTGGGATGGGAAAATCCAGGTAAGGATTCCGGAGGGTATGCCCTGGGGCTGGACTCCAGTAGGCTCAGGGGACTTGCTGTGCCACTTCAGTGATCAGAGGAATGCCTGCTGGTGACCTCCTCTGGAAGGTCTCTCAAATTCAGCCTTTCCTCCCCATTCCCACTGCCACTGCTCTAGGGGTGGCCCTCGGGATTCTGTGACAGGCTTGTTATCCTGTTTAACTTGTCTCCTTGCTACTTGCCGTTTGTTCCTCAAAGCCATCCTGCACATTCTTGCCATGATAATTCTCCAAAATCCTTTTCATGATGAGCCTTCTTTACCTTAGAATTTACCAAGCAGAATTATTAGGGTTCTTTTATATTTCTCTCTCTCTCTCTCTCTGTCTCTCTCTCTGGAGCTGGAGTTTTTCTTATACGTACTTTTAAAAGCCTCTACAATAAACACGTATGATTTCTGTAACAATGAGAAGACAAAGTCAGTTTTAAATGCCTTAAAAATTGGGAGGGAGAAGTTGGGAGCCACTGTGACTCTCATTTCTTCTTCATCAAGTCTGTATCCTCTGGGGCACTATTTGAGGCCTCCATAGACAGTCCTACCCTAGCTACCAAAGACACTCTGTCTCAGTTCTTCAAATCTAGGCTGTTATACTTTCTTCATGGCACCCAGCTTCTGCTCCTGTCAAAACCTGTCTTCTCAGCCCACTTAAGTTTTAGCCATCTTTCCAGAGCCAGTTAAAATTTCACCTTCCTGGGCTATTTTAATTCTAAAACTTATCTATCAGTTCTTTGACATTTTATTTATGTCTGTACCACACCCCTAGAAAATTGATGATACCCTTTTAGTTGTGGCCAACTATTTTACGTGCATGAATCTTGTCCCCGAAGTGAATTCCAAGTTCTTTGAGGACAAGGGTGAGCTCTTGTAAATTCCTTGCTTTCCTCTCACCATCTGGAATAATTCTAAATACATACTAGGTAATCCATTGATAATTATATTTTGAGAACTTTATTCGCATCTTAGCTAAATGATTTAACATGTGTCAGACCACTTCCTACAAAATATTTGAAGGAGGATTTCATAGGGATGGTAATCAAGAACACAAAGGAGTAAACAGCTAATGGGGGAGTTTGGGATATCAGTAACAATCTGACGGTGTGGCCTTGGAAGACATCACCTTTGCCCTGACTTGCCAGCCAGTAGCTCTCTACGTAACTTGTTTGCTCTTCTGACCGCTGCCCTGATGAGTTCCTTGGCAGATTGGGAACTCACTGTCTACACCAAGTTCCTGCCCCCCCATTGTGGACAGCTCCGTCTGTTCATTTGTCTCAGTTCCATCAGCATTTGAGGTACCCCTTTCTCCAAGAGGAGGCAGGCTCTAAATGCCGTCAGTGATCACACGTCCTCTAAGCCCGAATTTCCGAAGAGGCTACTCTTCTGCAGTTGTCACTCAAAAACAGGAACTTGTGTCAGTGTACATTTGGTTATAAACTCTGTTTGCTTACCCATATATTTTGTTCATGATCTGTGTGGTCAAGCAGGATATGGTTCTATTAACAGTTAGTCTTAGATTGTCAGTTCTTAAAGGGTATTCACGTTGTATTTTTTAAAATGCCTGGCCTATTTCCTGACCTGAAAACACCCTTCCAAAAGATTGGTAAATGGTGCCTTTAAAAAAGGTCACCTGCATAAAAACTCATCTCTGACTCTGCACTGTTAGGCTGATGATGGAACCAGACAGAAAGTCTAAGTAGCTCAGATCTACTCATTAACCCACTCCTAATTAGCAGTGTGACCTTGTGCCAATTATGTAACTTCTCTGAACTCACTTTTGAAAGTGAAATGTGGATGATAATAGTACCTATCTAACAGTATTGTTTTAAGGATTAAATGAGATAATGCATGTAAAGCATCTAGTAACATTCATAGCTCTTATTTTTGAAGTTGTCTCAATTATTCCTTGAGACAGAAGGTAGCTGAACAATGGAATGTACGAACCAGTAGCTTCTCAGTATGTTTGTTGAACTGATGTGGCTCTGAGTCCTGGGTTTTGAAGTCCCCAATGTCAGCAGAGACCTGAGCATTTTGGTCAATCCAGTTTGGTGGCTATCGTCCAGATCCATTCCCTTTTGCTTCTCCTTCTCCCTTCCCCAGGACTGAAAATATAAACAATACAGGAACAATAAAAACAAATGGCTGTTATGCAGAAGGGGAGGCAAAGGGTGAGAGTTGCTACCTCAGGCTGCACAGCTGGGCTTTAGTTTATAATAACCCAACCCACCCCAAAGAGCCTGAGGGGTTTCATCCTGGGACAAGGGTTCCCCATGTGTTAGTGGTGTCTTCCCTTAAGCTGCTGTAGAGAATTGATTGGTAAAAAGCAATCAATTTGTGTTTGGTTTGTGGGAGTGAACACCGTCTGGAAGGTCATTGAAATTTTATTGTATGAATGTTTCAAACTGATGTAAATATCTAGGCAGAGCTCACAAAGGACAAAACATTGAATCAAAGAGAGAACCATACAGAACAGAGACTTGGGTGTTTCCCTTCCGAAAGCCTCTTCCTGGGCCTCTCGACTCTGCATTTTAACACTTACATCTGAAGTCAAAGGCAATGGTAGGTCAGGTGTCTAACCAACCTGCCGCAAGCTGATTTGGCTTAGTGTGTGGACTTCGAGAAATCCTCCGGAAAAGAGACACAAAGCCGCAGGACAGAAGAAGTGGGTCTTTGGTGGTAGCCCCTACAATCTGCTCTGCTTTTGCAAAAGGCTGGAGAGGCCGCTCCTTTGAGGCTTCAAGCATGGCCCCCACGGTTTTGTGCTTGGTCTTCCAGGTAAGTGAAGAGAATGCTGATTTGGTGTTGCTGCTCCTGAATGCACGGCTTTGTCATTGCCCCCTTCTGGGGCTGCTGGTGGTCTCAGTGTAGCTAAAAGAACACAACCCAGAGAAAAATCTGACCACAGTGAGAACAGCATAGAAATTTATAAACTGGATGGAGAATACTGCCTAACCCAACAAGGTATGACCATTTTGTTCTCTAAAATCAGATGACTGTAATAGAGAGGAAAATGTAATAGAGAGGAAATTTTATTTCTTTGTCAACAGCAAACAAACAATACCGGTGCCTGGGCAAATTTAATGCAGAGGGCAAGAGAGATGTTTCCCAGAGTAAGCCTAGGTCTTCTCACCATTTGGTATGACACCCTGTGTCCCTGTAGCAAGAATCAAAGAATCTTCCATTTCTTTTTCTTTACCCTGAACCAATATAATATCGCAACTCTGAGGCCATATGATAAGTCCTACCTGCCTGAGCATAGTCCTCTGAAATGACCTCTTGGAAGATAGTCCTGCTAACCTCTGCCCGTCTTGCCCGGCTGAGGAGCCTCCAGTGTAGGGGAAGAAAGAGTACAAAACAGCTGAGGAAAAGGCTCTAGACAGATGCTTAATCCAATTCAGAAAAATCTCCCTGGTGATGAAGTGGTATAAGGTCCTTTGCATTATTTTGTCTTAAAAATAACTGGATGTAAGAGAACAATGTAATCTAACCTTCAACTCCTTGCTTACTCACCTTCAATAATTTTTCAGTATGAATTAAGAGAGAAAGAGAGAAGGCCAATTGGATTAGGAATTCCCACATCATAATAATAGAGTAAACGTTCTCAAAGTTTTTACTATGCTCTAAAAGCTGTTTTAAGCAACTTACATGAAGTATTTCATTTAATCCTCTCAGCTTTATGAGATAGCTATTAGTATCATGCCCATTTGACAGATATGAAAAATGAGGCTCCGAGAGGTAAGTTAACCTCCCCAGGTTTACACTGCTAGTTAAGCGGCAATGACAGAATTGATGTACGCTATAGGTTTAAAATTCTGAAGCATAATGCTTCATTCCCCCCAATATTTACATTATTTTAAAGAATTTTTCGTAGTCATTAAAGTTACCATTGCAGGAAGATGGATACTATTGTTTAGATATGTTTAATCTTTTTAAAAAGAGACTTGTTTCCTGCACCAGCTCGCAGCACACACTGGCATAACCTCCTTAAGGGTGGTCAGAGTTCTCCTTTCCTTTCCATCATACTCCCTACCCAACATCTTATTCACCACCAGTCTTCTGGGTGAGGAAAGAGGTGCAGGCAGCATTCCAGATTCTTCTTCACAGGCCTCTCCATCCAATGTCTCTTTGAGAAGAGAATGCCTGGAGTCTAGCCTCAAGGAAGGGTGAGGGGGCACGACCAGGGTAAAGTGAATCACCTGTTCTGGAAGCTCACCCCTCTGCTGGAGGAATGATTGAGAGAAACTCTCTTCACCTTAGCCTTCCACCCACTCCCACAGACACAGGTGGAGAAACGTGGACTCACCTTATTGAGAAGGGATTTCCTAGATCATGGTGCTAAACCCAGAGGATTGAGCTAAATGAATAGAAAGCTGTGGAAGGCAAAGAGGTTCAATTCTTCTTGGAGTAGGGGAGGGAACAGGAAAAACAAAGTAGCTAATACGCAGTTGTGTTTAGAATGCATTATAGTAAATCTTCCATGTTATTCAACACAGCTCACCCACAGGGAGCGCCAAGGGAGAGGAAGTCAGGTTTGTTTTTATTCGTATAGTTTCAGCTTTGCTGTAGATAATGTTGTGTGTGGTAATTCCTAGGCAGAGGTTACAATGTAGAGTTTCTCCGGGTGGTATAGTTGGTATTTTTAAGAGGACTCTCGGATTAAAAGTCTTTCTCCTCAAAAACCCGTTCAGTGATTGAGGCTGAAAGGAGCCTGGCTTTGAAATCCTCTCCTACAGAACCAAAGACAATCAGAGCAGCCTTATATTCTTTATTGCCATGAGTCTGCTGTGAACCATCACAGGTTTAGGCCACAGGAATCTCTCAGACCACCCAGGTGGGAAGTCACTCCAGCCGAAGGACCATGGAGACCCCTTGTGAGATCCACAGCAAGTGTCAGTCTTCAGGGGTACAACGGAGCTTACAGGGCCCTAGAGCAGGGCTAACGGGATTGTGTGTTTGAAAGCAAACGTGTCTATTCTGTTCCCTTCCCAGCGAACCTCCTCTTTTTCTCTTGTTGCCATTGTTGTATGTAGGCTAACTGAAAACTTGGTGCTTTTTAACTTCTAAAAGACTGAAATGGGAAGGGCAAATAAAATGACTGGGTTGGAGGATAAGCAGGTTGATGAGTTGAGTTGCCTCAGTGTCATTCCATTATGAATTTCTATAAGCAGTGCTTCTGAATTGTCAATTTTATCAGCCAAATATAATTTTTGTATGTGTATGATAGAATAAGTATCGCACATCTCAGCCAACCTATGCTTTTCCTTCTTCTCCCCAATTCCCAAAGGACTTTGAAGAAGGGAAATCAATAAATCAATTGGTACCTTGTCCAATACCCATTTCAGTGACATCACAGCGCCATTTGCTAAAGATCAGACGTTAGTTACGAAAGAGACTGAGACATTTCCATTTGATAATGTATCTCTTTGCTTTTGTGAACCAGATACAAAAAAGTAATAGTGGAGTGTCCTTGTAAATAATTATTTTTGTGCTGACCTTATCAAAAATTAATCAGAGGGTAATTATGGAGAGAATGATAAAATATTTATATCTCAGGGTTTATTACAAAAATAGTTGGGAATGTTTTCTAGGCTTATCTGATAATATTTCATTCAAGAAATGTCCCTACTGTGACTAAATCAACGTTTTAGTAATTAGATTTTTATTTTTTTACAAATCTGATTTTAGAAATGTATGTATTCTTTCCTCTTGGTCCTTAAAAATGACACCAGAATTTAACATTTACAAATCTATAAACAAACACTTAAATGCACTAAATTAATTCTGATTTTTGGAGGAAAACTATACAACTTGAAAGAATGCCTTTATAATACCAGTAATCCCACATTTTTTTGTTCTGTTTTGTTCATTCAGACGCATATTTGCACATATCCAATGTTCTTAAATTGGGATAAAACAATACTATTTTTGTTTAGTCTTTCCCCCAAATGCTTCAATGCTATATGTAACTTCATTTCTAAAATTTCCTCCCTTTGAGCCAATACTCTTTTCACACAGACCTTGCAGATTTTATTATCATAATATATTATTAAAGGATTATGCCTTACTAAGAACCCTAAAATATGTGGGAACATAATAATTACAAGGATAATGACAACCGTAAAGTGCATATCTAAAGCCCCATAGTCAAACTGTACTGGACTGAGGGTCAGAAGAGGCGACTTTGGGGCATTTGGGCTTTCCCACCTGGCATGTGATTCTTTGCCTGTATTCAGCTCAAGTTCCTCACCAGCAAACTACAACTGTAAGAATAGATGGTCTTTAAGTTTCCTTCCAAGTGTGAAATTCTTTGTGTTTGTGATTCCCCGAAGAGACTTTGATGACTTAGCATTAGGAGAGCTCTTATGAGGTAGTTGTGAGTTCCTGGGGGAAGGCTGGATTTTGTATTGGAGAGCTTGCAGGCTTTTACCTGTGGGAGTATTGACCAGGAAGTCTCTGGTCCCTCAGCACTCCTGTGGGCCACACTGGGCACAGTGTGGTCGTCTGTGGGTTAACAGTCCAGCTAACTGCTTTCCTCTTGACCCTGGATTAGGGTTGTTCTCTAAACATTGGTCATATCTTAAAATGAAAGCTTCCAAACCCTTGCTTAAGCATATGGAGTCAGAAAGAAAGAGCGTCTGTTGTGATACTACTACAGCAAAGCCAGCAGGTCTCCTCTGAGCTCCTAGTTTGTGCTGGGACCATCTAAATCTCCTGGAAATAAAGGACTTGGAAACACAGTGAGAAGGGATTAGATCACCTCAAAATTTGTGGAACTAAGGACAGTCCTTAACCACTGGGGGCGGGGGGGTGGGAGATGGGGGTGAAATCTATATAATGAATATATTTCCCATTGGATATGGGCAAAGGTGGTAATCTCGTCACCTACAAAGTTCTTTAACTACATCTGGATCTAAAGAATATACTTCGGTCTCGCCTACGTTCTTTGCTATGCAGCAACCGGGAATTAATGGGCTTGGCCCTGTGATCCCTTCTCTGCTGGCAGCTCGCACCTGGAGAGCAGGAGAGGCGGCCGCACGCGCTCCGCGTTCCGTTTGCCGCTGGCGGCAGGGCCAACTTGAGGCCTGGACCCGAGCTGGCCTAGCGCCTGAGGCGGCTCCCCCTACCGGGAATCCGGAGCAGCGCCGGTGGCTGAGCGCAGGGTGGCAAAGCCGCCTCCCTGAAGCCCGTTCCTTCGTGGCTTCGCGGGTGGGATCCGCGAGCTGCCGCCGGCGAGGTCCGCCAGCGCAGGGCGGAAGCGTTCGGTCCGGGTAACGAGCATTTTCCTGCATAAGCACTTGGCTGTGAATAAACATCTGAAACGGTGGCTCCTTAAACCGAGTGGCTGCCGCGCGCCTCTAAGTGGTGTGGCCGCGGTGGGGCGGGGGTGAGGGTAGGGGTAAGACAGGAGAGTGGAGGGAAAGATGCGAGGCAAAGGAAGGAGGTGCGTGCGTGCGTGTGTGCGTGTGTGTGTGTGTGTGCGCGCGCGCCCGTGTGTGTGTGTGTGTGTGCAGGGAGCTGCCCCAACACGCGGTCCCCGAGTTCAGAGGCGCTTCTTAAGTTACTAACAAGTCAGGGCCGATCCCTGGAGAGGTAGCCGACCGTCCCCGTTACACGGCGCCCTTTTCTCCGGCCTGCGATCCGCTCGTGCTGCAGGTAGTCAGCGCAGCCCACCTCGGCTCCGGATGCCCTCGGAGACTCGGCCCCCAGGATCGAGGGCCTCGGCCGGGGCGCAGCTACCTTGCATTCGTCGGCTCTGATGCAACCGATAGTTCACTGGGGCCTTCGAATGCCTCAAGTTCAGGTGAGCAGAGGAGTTCCCAAGCTCCAGCCCTCGCCTTCTCCTTCGGGACTTCTCTCCCGGATCTTGGGTTCTAGCAGTGCCCCGAAGGCAAAGCCATTTGGAGTGAAAGACAAGAGGGCGAATTCATTTCAAAGTGGGAGAATGCTTGCACGTGCTTGGGGCCCCCAGCTCGTTTAGGAGCGCGCGGTGCTGGAGCTCAGACTAGGGTGCATTTTGGGCGCGCAGATTTGAGCGATGCGCACTCCTCTGGGCCAGAACAGCCATCAGTTCTGCCTGAGAGCTGCCGTGGGAATCCACGTGAGAGGTGGGTGGGTCGAGAACCGAATCTTGAAGATTGGTCACTAGGGAAGCCAAATTTGCAAAGCCTAGCCCAGTCCTTGAGGCATTTTATGTAGGCTAAGACGCTGGAATATAGCAGCCATACACCTAACAAAGATGGGACATGAAAAAAAAAAATGATAAGGAATAAAGGGGTGAGGGTTTGACCTGCCACGGGGCATCTTGCCCTTGTCTCCTTCTCCTCAGGCCGAGGGCAGCCCTGGAGGTAGCGCGAGGCGCAGTGGATGTCACCAGACGGCGCCCGGGGTTGCTGAGCCCCCCCAGGCAAGAACCCGCCAGTCTCGGCGCAGCCAGAGGCCTCCTAGGCATCCGCGGCCGAGGCGGGGCCTAATCTAAGAGCCCCGGTGGGTGTCCGCAGCCAGACTCAAACCGCAGACCAAGCTCCAAGGAGTCTAGGGAAAGGAGGCCCAAGCTCCGGGCATTGCGGGCTGCTTCCCGGGAAGTCTCAGGCAGGGGCTTCGACCTGTGAGTGGACAAGTCGCCTCAACGGCTTCAGCTGCAGAGAGGTTTCGTGGGTCAAGGGTGCCGCAGGAGACTGTGCCGACCTTCTCCAGCCGCCCGCGCGTTCTTGCCCACCTGGGGCTGAGCCGGAGCGGGGAGAGCTGCTGGCCTCCCGAGTACACGCCCGCGCGTTCTTGCCCACCTGGGGCTGAGCCGGAGCGGGGAGAGCTGCTGGCCTCCCGAGTACACGCTCGATTCTCTGCCCGGGCACCTAGGCTGAGGGCGCTGGGAGGGAGCTGGCGGGGAGGAGGAAGGGATTCGTTTCCCGCCTGCTTCCTCTTCCTTTTCAGAATAAGCCAGCGATATGGTGGTTGGGCTGTTACAGAGACTGACTTTCTAAACTCCCCTCCCTCCCCAGTTCGTCTTGAAGGTCTTGCAATATCCCCCACCTCCCTAAAACACGCGCGCGCGCGCGCGCACGCACACACCTTTCTCCAACCTGCTCCTGCTCCCACTTTCGCCGAAAATGTATTCTGTGTGAAAGGCAGCTCAGTCCAGTGTCTATAGCAGAGCCGAAAACTAAGTGCTTGGGGAGGGGGCTTCCCTGAAGTTGTTGATATACCCCCTTGCAAAGGAGCTCGGCTTGTTGGCGAGTAAAACTCGAGCCCCGGGGTGGCTGTGTGCGCCTCTCCAGAGCACAGTCTGACCTCCCAGTCTCTGGGCTGGAGGCCCCTAGGCTCAGCCAGGGGCCAGGATCAGGTTCCTAAGGTAGCAGATGAATCAGACAAGTAATCTCGCTCCCTTATCCTCCCCCGCCTCCCACCCGCCCCACCACTTTTCCTTTTTTTCTTTTCGTAGACGGGCTGTGCAATAGGCAGGTAGCCAGAAGCTGCGATGTAGGAGTGGTGAGCGATCCCGGGGCTGGCACTGCCCTCTTGGAGTTAGGAACCGTCTAGGGATGGAGGAGGGTCAGAGGAACATCCGTTTCTTTTGAACGAGGACGCCGTTTACTTCCCCCAGACTGCTTGCGCGGGGAAGAGCTTGGAGCGGAGGGCTCTCTGGGATGGCTCTCTGAGCAGGTAAATCTGCGGCGGGGTCGAGAGCAGGTGACTGACACTTTCGGTGATGGCAACCAGGCCGGGCAGCGCCCTTTCCGGTTATCAAGGGGATTAACCTCCGGGCCTTGCCTCTGGTGGGATCTCTGCTCCCCCTCACAGGGATTAGGGGGCGCTCCTTTCAGAGGAGGACCCAAGGGTCGCGGCCTGGGCCCTTCCTTACCTCCGAGCGACCTCTCCTCTGAGCAGGGCGGAGAGAGGAGGGGGCGGCACGCAGCCCGGTCCCTTCTTGTCGCCCACCTCGCCGAGTAGGGTTCACCGGGCCGGTCCCCCGCGGTCCCCCGGGTCACCTTCCCCGCCCCCCCACCCCGCAAACACTTGTCTGAAACTTACCAGATTCCAACCTTTAGGCAGGAAAAAAAGTGTTTCATATACAAACCGATCAGGGTATTTGCAGATAATTGCGAATGTCAAATACTCGGGCGTGATGACAAAGTGCAGAGATTGCCAGGGCCCGAGCTCCGCCTGGGGGGCGGGGGCTGCTGGCGGGGCTCCCGGGCCACCACACGCCTGCTCAGAGGAGGGGAGGGGGCAGTCGGCCGCAGCTGCCCGCAGCCCATTTAACCGGGACGGCTATTCCTTAGACCTCTCCGCCGTGGAGTTGCTTCATGAATTCATTCACTGCGTCCATACTCGAGCCCCGCGCGGAAGGGCAGTGCGAGGCTGGGGACCACACCAGCCCAGTAACCCTCACACCCGCAAGAATGCACAAACACCCCAGGCAAGAGGCACACACGAGCGGGGCTACTGGGCCTCGGTTGGACGCCGAGGCCCAACGCCCTGCCAGGCTGCGTTCCCAGAGCTACTGCCAAACTGTCACCCTCTGCTGCCTGACGCATGGGAGAGGGGCGAGTCGCAGGTTACTTTGGGGCCAACTGCTGCACAATTTTAGCGCCAGCCATCAGCCCTCTACAGAAATAAAGACAAACTAAACTAAACTCAAATAAAAGACCCCCCCCCCCACCCACACACACACATACACACACTCAATTCTCCACCCCAATCCTCCTATCCTGGTTGCAGGAGGCCATGGTGTCGGAGAGGGGGTGTCCCTGGAGCCAGAGCACGCAGCCTGCCAGAGCTGAACCTGTCAAGAAGGTGGCTGCGCTCAGCAGCTTTCAGGACAGTTCCTCTGAGACCTCCTGCGGGCATGCTCAGAATGTTTCAAGAGCCCCAAATCCTAAAATAATAGATAAAGTTACCCTTCTTAAATTCCAGATCTACTGAAAACCGAGAGGAGCCATTATAGATGGGATGATAAAGTTAGTGGCAGGTCTGCAGCTTCCCGGCGGTCAGAACAGCAGGGGTGGTGGGGTGATGGGGGTTTGGGCGCTGGCCCCGGGGGCTGGAGAGGAGCAGAAGTGCGCACAGTGCGTAAGGCATCGTAAGGAGCACCTCAGGCAACCCAGCGCTGGCTCTTGTGTGCTGGGAGGAGACTGAGAGACCTTGGCATGATCGGTCCCTTTCCTTTCTGAGGGCCGAAGAAGTGGCGGGGATGCTTCCGAAGGCCGGGCAGAGGGGAGGGAAGGGTGGAAGAGTGCGTGGGCGTGTGCAGCTGGGCTACAGATGGCGGCAAGTCCAAGAGAGCGCGTTGGGACGTCTGTCCTGGGCGTCCCTGTCCCCGACCCTCACCCCGCCCCCGCTCCTTCTATTGAATGCCTGAAGTCAGCATATCCCTGGAAGCCCTTGAAGTTTTACACTACAGTTGTCTGAGGTTTCCAACGACGACAAATTAGAAAAACGCTTCGGCTGCAACCCAGTACCTCAGTCTGAGAGTTGGGGGGCGGGGACGTTACTAGATGCAGAACTGGGGAAAAGGAGAGACTGACCTCCCCAGCTTTCTGTGCCTCTAAAGCTGCAGGGTTGGGGTGAGGGAGGGCAGGGGACTAAGGCCTGGGGCCAGGGAAGCTCTTCCGCAGTTGGGAAGCCAGATCCGCAGAAGCTGGGCGCTTGGCTACTTAGCCAAGGGCCACCAGGAGTGCTCCGGGAGCTCAGCTTTCCATGTCCTTACCAGGAAGGCCTCGATCTTGCCGGAAGAGCCAACTGGAGGTCACCAGGGACAAACAGGGTGGCAAGCTCCGCAGGGGACTCATCCAGGTCCAGTGAGGCTGGTGTAGACAGACAACAGTGTCTGTCCCCA
This sequence comes from Balaenoptera acutorostrata, assembly GCF_949987535.1. NCBI lineage: Eukaryota > Metazoa > Chordata > Mammalia > Artiodactyla > Balaenopteridae > Balaenoptera > Balaenoptera acutorostrata. Next base: position 58,333,292 of record NC_080071.1, on the reverse strand, counting down.
GCCTGGGTGGCAAACTGGGGCCCCACGAGTTCAAGATGTGATTCTATTTGACTTTCCAAATCAAAATGCATTGACTGGGGCCCAAAGAGTTCATGGCACATAACTATCTTAATTAAACCTGTTATAAACAGACAAATCACTTCTCCTCTTGCACATAGAGCTCTGGGAGGTCGCATGGGGTCTGGCAGAAGCCTGGCTTGGGGGGATGCTCTTTTTTTTAAAGGAGCGTGAATAAGTCAAAGAGAAAAAGAATAAAAGTGGAGTTTCCACAGCCTCAGAAAACAGGTTAACTGAAACCAAAACATAGGATGGCAGGGAGGTAATGGCGGGGGTGAGGGGGCACTTAAAAGCCTAGGCACCACTTGAGTTCACAGAGCAGCTCTGACAGGAACCCGCAGCCCAAGGTGGGACCTGAGTGGAAGGGAAGGGAGGGAAGGGGAGGCCCCGGGCTTTTGGGGGAGGCTGAGGTGCCCATTGCTGAGGTTCTAAGTTACCCTACTCAGCCCTTTCCTTGCTAATCCTTCCATCTTTCCCTGCCACTGTTTTCAACTTCCTGTCACTCGGAGGACTGCACCAAGAGGACACGTTCTTCCTTAATATGGTCAGCTTGGGGGACAAGGGAGCACCCCTGTGAGTGCCCTGAGCACTTGGAGCCTGGAGTTGGCAACACTGGGGAGGATGGGCGGGAACTGGAGCCTGGCCCACAGCAGATGGTAAGGAAAGTTGTCTGTAACCTTCTGGGAAAGCAGGGGATGGCTTGTATACACCCACAGCTCAAGGTTCGCTCCCTCTGCAGTGAAGCACCAACACTGGGGCATTATCTGGAGAAGGGAGAAGCGGGTCGGGTGCTCTGATGCCCTCAGCCTGCGGGTGCGGAGGAGAGGTTGGGGAAGTGGTGGCTCAGAGAAGAGTCGGTAAGACGCCCTTCTCCGCTGGGAACGCGCAAAGGGCTGGGTCTATCGCCAGGTAACTCTGGTCCTCCGGAAGTTACAAGGCAGAAGACTACCTTCCGCTGACTTTGGGTCTCACAGACTAAAACAAGCCGAGCTAAGGAAAGCTCATCAAGTTTTAAACTAAAAGTGGAAAGCAAAAGTTCTCCACAGTATGTAAACACTGAAGGTGTGAGCGCACAGGTTGGGGTGTGTTCCTTGGAACTTCAGAAGCCGGTTTCCCCCTCCCCCCAACCTGGTTTGCAAACTTGAATTCTCTTCGCTTTTCATTGAATAGCTTCTGACCTCAACAATAATCTGGTTCAGCAGTACTCTTCATTTCGGTTAGGCTGACATTGGTGGGCACTAGCTATGTTGTATCTAGTGGGGAATTTAAGTTCAGGTAAATTTTAGCATGACACTTTTCTTTAAAGTATTTTAAAATACTTTTTTACTTCCATACAACAGAGATGAAATATATATATTGCTGTGATTGTAGAGAAACATGCTTAGATTGCCTTTAGATTTCCGAGATTTCGTGTAGGCGCCAACACCTCTGTGGACACTAACGAATGGGCTATTTGCAGTTATTCATGAAAGGTCTTTTATATTTTTAAATTGAGGCTTGTTCCCAGGTGGAAAAATTCCTTACGACTAAGAATATGCTTTCAAAAAGATTAGAAAATCAAAACAAAAAATTAGATGGAATTATAGTATAGAAGTCTTTACTGAAAACAACAGATATCATTACAATCTAGGAGTTGAAGTTAAAATGTAGTGAGACTTAATTAAAATGCAAACTATTAAGGAAGCACTGCAAAAGTCTTTGTCACATTCAAAGGGAAAAATCTTAAGGACCCCTGCCCTTCTTGTATTATACGTGTATTGTGAGACTTGAATTGTTGTTAACATTTTCCTCCTCTGAAATAACAACAGTTCACCTTTCAAAACTCTTCACCACAGAACGACAATGATGATTGTTCTCCAGGAGAAGGACTTTTGAAACAACTTCTTTCACACACTCGCACACCCGACACAAACGCACCCACAGTTGCCGGTTTTTTAAAACATTGCTTCTGAATGAGAGAGAGAGGGAAAGAGAGAGTAAGAGGGAGAGAGAGAGAGAGACTGGGAAACTCGAGCTTAGGTAACCAACAAACCCAATTACTAGGCTTTATTGATACTAAAAGGAAAAGTTCCCCTCGTAAAATGTCTCTGAGCTTGTTAGTTATTTAAATCAGCCCCAGGGCCGGATGAGCGACGCCGCAGGCTCCCGCTGTCTACTCCTGGAGGAGAGCAGACGGCGTCTGCGCCCTGACCTGCCGCCCCTCGCTCGGTCCTTGGCACCGGGGGTAAAGTCAGGCGCCGTAAGCGGAGGTGAGCCACTTGGCAGGGGTGCCGGGCCTGGCCCGCTTGGAGACAGCTCTGCGTGACCTACGGGGATTAGATTTCAGAAATTAGAATTCAGAGACAGGTGATAAGGCGTGGATGAGCAGGCCAGGCGGACGCCCAGCGCCGGAACTCAGCAGGCCGGCGCAGCTTCCCTAGGGCGCCGCTGGGCACCGGCCGGGGCTGGAGCGCGCGAACTGGCGCGGCTGGCCGGGCGCCCTGCGAGAGTGCAGCTTCTGGCCGCCGGCCGAGCGGCCGCTTGGGCGTCCAGGGCTCGCTCCTCTTTTGTGTGGGGCTGGGAGCTTTGTAACAGGGTGGGCACCAGGTGAATTTCCACTTTTGCGTCGTTGTCCTTTTCCATAGCTGACAGTCTCAAAACGTATGTGCGTGTGTGTGCGCGCTAGGGCGCGCACGGGGAACAATTGAATTTGTTTAAGATAAGCCCCAGCCTACCCACTAAAGTCCTCTAAGCCCGACGTGGTGGCTCTGGAGTCCTGACGTAGCGGCCGGGCAGCGCCAGGTGATGCCCGGTTCGGCGGGGCTTAGCCTCTGGGCTCGGAGGCAAGGCATCGCGGGGTGGGGAAGAACCGAGCCCCAGGACACTGTGAACCGAGCTCCAGGACACTAACGCTGCCTGGGCCTTAGCCCGGGGTCAAGCCTTGCCGGACTGAGAGGGTGGGGCTTTGGGGTTCGTGAGACCGAGAGAACTGGCGAGTCGCCAGCCCAGAAAGCCCTCCAGGTTCCACGCCACTCCGGACGGCTTTGGGCCGCCGGATAGACCGACACCCTCTTGGTCCTCGGTCCCAGTGAGTGCCTGGGACCTTGGGTCCCGCAGCAAGCGCTCTCGGTCTCTCTGGCGCGGTTCGAGACCGGCGTGGGCCCAGAGCCGCGAAACGCTCCTGGAGCCGCTCCGTCTTGGGCTGCCTCGGATTCGGCTTCCTGGGCTCGCTCGCCCCAGCTAGGGGTGGGCGCGGATTTCACGACGCGGGCCGGCCTGCCTGGAGTTTGGGGTTCGGGTGGGGCGCCGCGACCTGGAATTTCCAGGTGTGCTTTTCATTACAAGGGGTTGGGGCAAACTGAGGGCTCAGATGTTGTGTCTGCCGGGCGCGTTTTTGTGTTGGGTGGTCCGGTTGTGCCCGGGGCCGGGGACCTGCCCCTGCCCCGCCGCATTCTGAACCCCAGGACTTGCGGCGATGTGTAAGGCCAGCTCCGGGACGCAGCGGACTGAACCGGCGCCGCAGGTTGGGGCTGCAGCCCACGCGGTGGCGCTGTCGGGAGAGGACGCCTCAGCTCAGGTCTGGGACACGGGTCTTGACCCGGGCTTGAGGGTGACGGGGCCGCGACGAAGAGTCGAGGCCGTGGGTTTCTTCGCCGCCACCTTGGGCCCGGGATTTGGAGATGGGACCGACCATCTTCTTCCTGGCTCAGTGTTTCCCGACAGAAAAAGCAGCGGGTCCGGAACGCGACTCTGGGCTCCCATCCTGGCCGCCCCGGGGTGGGGGCGGGGAGGTAGCGGCGGCTTCTTTGGCTTTTCGTTTTCTTTTCCCCTTTGCCTTGTTACCCCGTGGTTGAAAGTCGATTTCTATTTAAAACAACAACAACAACAACAACAAAAACCCAACTAGATTAGCAGGGCCATCGTTCTCTCGCTGCGCGGCTGCAGCAGGAGATCCAGCTCTTAAGCTCTCGGGTCTGAAAAAGAATGAAGGGATCCGGGAGCCCCGGGGGCGTTGTCCTGTGTCGCTGGAGTAGTGCTCGGTGCCCGCAGGCCCTCCGCCCTCCCGGGCCTCCCGGCCCGCGGCCATGGCGAAAGCACACCCAGCGACTCCCCTTGGCTTCGAAATCTGTCCGCTGACTTTCCTTGCTCCGGGCAGTCAGTGCCCACCCCCGACGCTCTCTCCCATCCCCTACATGTGGGACCCTGGTGCCGAAAGCTCTCCGTCTTCGCCCGAGGCAGCTCCGGGGGCCGACCTTCGCGCGTTCCCTCCCAAGCTCTGGGCCTCTGCACTGTCTGTTCCCCTGACCCCCGAACTCCTGGCATCTTGGGTGTTCCGCTCACCTTCTAACGCGGACTAGTTGCTCACCACCTTTCCCCAATCAGCCGTCTCCCTGGGACGCATCTCGCTGTCCGGGCTGCAGGGGCTCGTTCATTTGAGGATGGGAGCACGACCTCCACTGCCCCTGCCTTAGGCGGCCCGACGGTCTCCTCACCGCTCCGCCCCCGCCCAGGCCCCTGGAGCCGCTGGGGGAGCCAGGAGGAATTTATCTTTGACTGGCGCGGGCTGGGATTTGTCCGGCTCTGATGCCAACGAGGAAGACGTGCGGGTAACGAAGTAAGTGTCCCCCGCCCCTGCGCTCCGGCCAGTCCCCAGACGCCCCGGGGCAGCCTGGGAAAGGGCAGGAGCCCACCCTGGTCGATCGGTCCTTCTAGGCGCGTTCCCCACGGGGCATTCTGGCGCCGGGCCCTTGTCCCCTCGGCGCATCCAATTTCCAATCCAAGCCCCGCGCAGTTATGCGGCCTGCGAAAATGTTGGTCACCCAGCTCTCCTCGGACAGTCAGTGGCGTAAATTGGCTTCAGAGCTGGTGTGGGCTTCAAGTGAAAGGAACGATTCCCTCCCGCCTCCTCTCGCCCCCAGCAGAGCAAGCCCCGGGCGGGGGGGTGGGGTGGGGGAGAGGCAGGCCTGCGTGGGTTCCTAGGAGCCGTCAAAGGTTGTTGACGCTGGCCATTCCCATAGAATTTTCCTCCTGTGCTTGCGGCAGTGGAGGGAAAACGCGGCACAACTTTCCCGTGTTCTCTAAGATGCAGCGCACGGCCGGGAGGGCCTCTTGGGTGACCAGACCTGAAATCCTGGGAGCCTGGTGATAGATGCTGGGCACAGGCCACGGCGGCCCAGCAGAGAGCCAGGATCCCACGCCCAGCACCCGGCACCCCGCGCCGGGGCAGTCGGGCCTAGGCCGTCCCGCGCGGGCATCAGGGAAGGAAGGTTGGCCAGAGTCGACAGCTAGCACGGCACAAACCTCGGTGTCGAGAGACAGAAATCAAGAAATGTTGTCATTAGAAGTGCAGGCCATAAAATAAAGGAGAAGAAAGGCCTGACGAGAGATAGAGAGAAAAAGGGAGAACATGGAAATAAGAAAAAGCATATATACTTAAGCCCAGCGTATAAAGACCCGTTGATTTTTTAAAATAACAAATCTCGGTGTGATTATGAAAGACAGACGACCTTTGACTAAATGACATATGAAAAAAATTGGGAGTGGGGGAGGAAGGGGGGAAAAGTCTGAGTAGATTCCCGACAAAAACGTCAGTGAGAAGCAATCTGAGGTATAAAAATGTCCCCCAAAGTGAACTTTATGCTTTGAGCACCGGAGCAAACTATCATGTAATGCGCAAAAATGCGTTTGGGATCAAATTATTTTTTTAAAAAGTAATTAAAACCAATTCTTTTCTTGAGTGTGATTTTGTTTTAAAACTGTTTGGAAATAAGCCACTTGAGGAATATAAAACAAAACCAAGCAAAACTTTTGAATCATCATAATTTATTTACTGTTTTAAAAAGTAGAATATCCTAGCAAAAGGTAAAAATGTTATTTAAAATTTCTTATTGTCGAAATTAAACATGCTGGAAATAATCACTTACTTCAGTTGAAATAAGGTCAATACAAAAATTGTGCAGTAAAAAGCTTATGTAATTTGAAACAGAAAAGGCCTTCATTAGGGACAAAACTCAAGGGGAAAACCCCCCCCCCCCCATACCGGGCATATATCACAAAAATCCCTAACATTCTTCCTTTTTAAATCGAAAGAAATTTGTAAAATTTCTAAACACATATCTCCAAACATTCAAAATACATTTCTGGTAATAATTCATAGTATTTGACATTTTCTTCTACGTTAAATGCAATTAAAAATTTTTGAGTTCTTTTGCCCCAAATGATAGATTTGTTCATTACCAAAAATGATCAAGAGTAAACTCCAATTAAGAGAAAAATCAATGAATTAAAAAGAGTGCAGAATCTGAAAACAAACTAGCCACAATGTACATTTAATTGTACTTAACTGTAAATTTTATTTAAATCGCCCGTCTCAGGGGTTTAATAATTTAGAATCAATAGTTCCTTTCAAAACATAATAAAATATTTACACTTTATAAAATATTAACCGATTAACAATACGGCTGTGTTGTTTATAAGAGTGTAACTGAAGTCCCCATAATCATGCTGTTGACATAAGCCTGTGAGGTTAGCGAAGTGATCCTTCGCAAAATGTAAATGAAGATCTTCAGACAGTGGTGTTTATAAAATAGCTCATTAATGACTTAAGATTGAATCGCTCCAACCATTCGCATCATCAGATATAATAATAGTGACGAATCAGACAGGAAAGATCCTGGCTAAACCATTTGCATTTTTTTCCAGAAGTACTGAAGTCCTAATATCACCAATTCTTCTAAGTTCCTGGACATTGATCCGGAGGAGGATTCTGCAGTTCAACACCAAGGTAAGGAAAGAAACAGCATTATTATCGTTGTTAAGGTATTAATAAGAAATGCGCCTTTTCCCCATTTTGAAAACGGGCTTAAACTTTTGACAGTGGTAGTAGTTGGCTTTTGCAACACCCTCTTCCCATTCCGGCTTGATATTACAGATTTTTAAAAAAAGTTTGTCAATCGAACTTACAGTTTGTTTCTTTGCAGCCCCAAACCTTTTAGCTACCACCACGAAGTTGGTTTGCTAGAGCCACTTTGTTCTCACAGACTCCGAATTGTGCGTTTTCTCTAACTCGTTCTTTTGGGGAGGTGGGAGGGGGATGAGGTTGTGGAGGGCACAGGGAAAAGCAAACGCAGCCTAAAACCCCCAGGCTGGCTCCCCGAAGCTTTGCTATCCATCTCGCTTCCTTTCTCCGCTCGGCTCCCACCGCCTCTCGGGTCGCCTCGCGCTCCTTTGGAACTTGGTGGGCGGCGACTGGGTGCGGGGTCCTTCGGATTCTGGGCTCTGAGACTTAGGCCGGGGGCAGGTTTCACTTCTGGGACCCTTTCTCTTCCAGAGTCTCCCCCGCCTCCCAGTTTCCTACTTTTGAGGGGAGGCCAGGTGCACGCCGCGCGCCGGTTGGGTGCGGCGAGTGGACGGCGGCCTGGCCCCGGGTACACTGGGCTGACGCGGCTTCCCGCGGCGGGTGCACCCGACCGAGATTTCCATAATTGCCCCCCGAGCGCGTTTCCCGAGATCGAATTTAGTTTGGCCCTCTGGCGCCGCCGTAGAGTCAGCGCTTCTTAAGGGAGACCAGCGGCTCAGGCGACGAGATGGTGGGGAGTCCTCGGGGTCCTAGGGGTTAGGAGGGAGAACCAAGGTGTGCGGGAGCGACTAGAGATACCGCCAGCTCAGGGGGCTTCATTGGCCTCAAGACGAGCGGGGACGCGTCCACATTTTCCCGCTTCAGGTCGGGACCGCGAGTGTCAGCCGGCGCCCCCGGGGTCTCGCGGGGGCCGCGGCTCCTGCCCACGTGCTTTCTTTAAGGAGGTTCCGCGTCCAAGAGGGATCTTAGGGACAAAAGCGCGGCCAGAGCCCGGCCTGCTCGGCTAGCGCCCGGGCCACCTTAAATGAGCATCGCGGCTGGAGCCGGGCTACGGGCGACTGCGGCCGCGGGAGTCGGCAAAAGTTTGTGGCTCAGTTACGCCTTCGCGGGACCTGCTGGGGACGCCCCCGCACGGCCTCCCCCGGGATGGGGAGGCCGGGTCCCCACCGCACAGCTCTGACCGCGCTCTCAGCCTAGGGCCCGAGCGGCTTGGGATCCCAGGAGTCCCAGCCCAGCAGCCAGCGGACAGGGAGCCCCGCCGCCCTCGCTGCCACCGCGTCACGGCCTGCAGGCGGCCCGGGCTGCGCCGCTCGAGATGTCGCCGGCGCTGCGAGCGCTCCAGGGACGTCATCCAGGGATGCTCCCCGCCCTGCGACCCTCCTGCAGCCCCCTTCCCTGTGCCACCCGCCGCCCGGCGGGCAGTGCTGATGCTCCTGCCATTCGGGACACCCGGGCTATTGTTCTGGACCCACGGCAGTGCCAGCTCTGAGGGAGAGTCGGCCTTCCTAGCTCGTGCGGCGGCGCGGCGGGCCCGGACGGCTGGCTCCGCACGGAGGGGGAGCTCGCAGGCACCGGGAAAAGTTGTTCGGAGGGGCGGAGGCGGTGCGTGGTGGGCGGAGGCGGTGGGTGGGGGAGGTGATAGCCCTCCTATCTCCAAAGTCGAAAGTACTCCGCGTAGTTAGCAGAACCCGGAGCCGAGGCAGCCGTGGTTGCCTCCTGCGCGTGGGTCTGTGCCTCCGCCGGGAGACGAGGCAACCAGCGCCTGCCTTGCCGCCGTCTCCGAGCCGGGACGAGTGCGCCTCAGGGCTGGGCGAGGCGGCCGCGCCCTGGACCCGCCGCGAGGAGGAGGAGGAGGACGAGACCCCGGGCCCCAGCTCCCGCCTGCACCCGGGCGCACCCACCCACCAGCCGCGGCCACCGCCTCGCGCGGCACTCGGTTCCCTGCCATAGGTCCCCCGCCGCGCCGCGCGCGCGCGGTCCTCGCCACACCGCTCTCCCACCGCCGGCTCTCTCCTTCCTTCTTCTCCCTCCTCCCTGCTTCCCACCCGCCCCTCTCCAGTCCCTCTGCCTCCTCTGCAGCTCCGCCGCTGTTCGGTCGCCGGCCTCACAGCGATTGATTGATTGATGTTTAATTTCCTGCCAGGCGGGGCCCCCTCCCCCCGCAACCTCCCCGGCCCTCCTCCCCGCCCCCCCACTCTCCTCCTTCAATGCGGTGGACCAGTCTGGCTCGGGTTTAGATCTTTCCCCCCCAAACCCCATCCCGAAATAACCCAGAGACTTCCCCTACCCCCACCCCAAATTATTATTTTGAAGGCGCTAGATCTGGGGACGGAAAGGGGGAGGGGGAGAAATCGGAAACCGAGGACAACCCAAAAGGACTCACTTTGCCTGATGACTCAACGCAACTAATAATCATCTCCCTCTCACTGTGTCTCTCTCTGCGGCTTGTCAGTGAGTCCGGCTTCGGCTGCTGGCGGCGGCGGCCGAGAGGGGAGAGGCTGGAGGTGACAGCTTGGGCGGCCGCCGCTTTTCCTGCCGCGTGCGGTCCCAGGTCCCTGTGCCTTCTCGCTTCTCGGTGGCACCGGCCCTACGGCTCCGGCCGCGCCTCCTCGCGAGCTAGCAGCCCTGCGAAGCGGCAGCCCCGACCCGCCTCCGCCGCCTCCCAGTTTTCAGCCCTTTCTCGCCAGAACGGGTCTCCTTCCCGAAGGTGTGAAAAGGCTTTTTCAGCCTCCTTCTCTCTTCTCCCCTCCTCCGTCGCCTCCTCCCGCGCTCGCTCGGGTGTTCCTTTGGAGGAGCCCTCCTTTCCCTCTTCTCCTCCTCCCTCTACTCCCCCCACCCCCCATCATCATCATCATAACAACCGTCGCCGCACTAAGAAGACACCCTGACCCAGGACCCTAAACGTTTGGACCTGGGAAAGAGGAAAGGGAAAGGAGTAAAGAGAAAGGAAGACTAGGAGAACACTGCAAGGCAAATCACCAGAAACTTTCCACCCTGGATTCTCTACTTTTGCTCCATGGACAGAGCCCCAGCCAGCCAAGTTACAGACAGACTGTGAGCAGTAAGTACTCAGGGCGAAGGCGCCCGCGCCAAGCTCGGGAGTTCGGGGAAGCCCCGGGTCCTGCTAAGTTCCCTCCCCGCAGCTCTCGCTCTGTTTGTTAGACAGCGCAGCCGAGGGAGTCCGGGCGGAACCTTCGCCCTCAGCCCTGGCGCTCCGTCTCTGCATCATTCGCATCTCTTCTCACCTCTCCTCTGCCACCCCCACCTTGTCTCCTTGAGCCGTGGCGACGCGGCTTCTCCCACGGCCAGAGCGCCCGCGAGGATTCCCAGCGCACTTTGTTGTGCCGGGTTCCTCCTGCTTCTTGGGGATGTCAGTGACAATGTGAGTGCCGTTTCATCAGGTGTTTCCTCCTCCGCCGCCGCCCCCCAAAAATCCGGGGGTGCCGAGATCTGCGGGTTCCGTGAGGAGCGCGCTGCCAGCCAGGCGACCCAGGAGAAAACTTTTTGGAGAGATTTAAAAATTGGGGTTGATGAAGGCTGCTCCCGCACCTAATAATTTAAATGCTTTTGCTTTTGTAATTTATGCGGAAGAGCATTTTAAAAAATCACTCAGGATTGGATGAAGATTAGAACATTCCAAAATAATAACGATTGTAGACCCTGCTTGAGGTTATTCTGATGAATACCGCCAAGTGTTTTGGGATGCTTATTAATGTGGAATCAGGGTTGATTTTGTGCAGTGTGTATGTGTCCCAGGACGTGCTCGGTAAAGGTAAAAAGCGGGGATTCAAGGGTCTTTTTGGCAGGCCTTTGCCTACTGCCCCGCGATTCAGAGCGCATTCTTCTTGTGGTTAATTTGTTTTCATATGGACTTACGTACACCCGCACCCACTCCTTGAGTGAGTGAGATGTCTTCTTAGGAAGTACACTTCTTCCGCAACCCTGACCCCCCGACAGCAAGGTCGGCGCACCGGAGAACGGTTTATGTCAACCCTGTCCCATTGAATGGATTACTTCTGGGCGCCCTGGGCGGACTTCGTGACCCAGAGCTAACTTCTGGGAGCAGCGACTGGGCAGAGTCGCGGCACCCCAAGCTCTGGGTTTCCTTTGGGCCGCCCAGTGTAAGGTTGGGACCGGCTTCCCTGTTCGGGCCCCTCGGGCAGCGTGGGAGGAAGTTTGTGTGGCTTTGGTGCAGCGCTCTGCCACTGGCCTAAACGTCTATCACGTGTGTGAGCGGTTTTCCCTCTTTTTTTTCCCTCCCCCTTTCCCCCCCCCCCGCCCCCTCCCTAGGTCCCTGTGCATTTTATTGCGACCTGCCGGTGGGAACTTTGTCTCCGAGTCGGAGCAGCATGGAGCGGCGGAGCGAGAGCCCGTGTCTGCGGGACAGCCCCGACCGGCGGAGCGGCAGCCCCGACGTCAAGGGTCCTCCCCCGGTGAAGGTGGCCCGGCTGGAGCAGAACGGCAGCCCCATGGGAGCCCGCGGGAGGCCCAACGGCGCCGTGGCCAAGGCCGTGGGAGGTAACAGCCCGGAGCAGGGAGGCGCGCGCAGCCCGCGGCCGGGTGATAAAGGCCCGGGTGTCAGGGTTCAGGTTGATTAGGCGATGTCGCGGTGTAGGATTACAGGAAGTGAATTCCAGGTTGCCAAATAATGCCCCCGTCGCCTCTCCTCTGCAACTGGTAGCTTCATCTCGAGTTAAAACAAAGTGGTTTACCCGGAGGGTGGCATTTTTTGGGCACTTTGCCACTGTGTGCTGAGGTGTTGGCAGGTTTATGTCACAGCCAGCTAACTGTTTCTAGATTTTCCTAGAGAGCTTTTTAGTGATTTAACTCTTTTGCCTTGCCTCAGAGTATCTGCTGTAGGGATGAAGTTTAGGTGCGTTCGCTTTTATGGACTAATGTTTAATGCTCAGGTTAGTACAGGAGAAAGTGTTGGTGTTACTTTGTAGTTCGGACAGTGCTTCGAGACAAATGATTAACAACTGGGAATATTTCCAGCCACATTTCAAGTGGGAAATAAAGAATCACTACGAATCTGTCAGGCCCTTAGAGACTTTAATGCTACCGTTTTTTTAAAATAAAGTTTAAAGTCATATGCATTTGTAACTTTGTTATGAATTATAGCACAACAGATAAAAATAGCATAGTAGTCTTATTGACTACGTGCTGTTTTTCTTTCCAAGACTTTAATATTACTTAAAATCTTTCGTAGTTTTTGCTACTTAAACAACCACTTTCTTTTAAAGTGGTTAGGGAAAGTAATTTTATAAAATAAAGATATGCAAGAAATTTAAACATTATTAAAATATTTTGAGGTTTATATGACATTTCCTTAGTTGTTTTTTAAATGTAAATGCACAGTTCTATATGGCATGCAGTTTTTTTGTGTTTGACATAAATTACTAGTTTAATCTTTTTTTTTTTTTTTTGCTTCTAAAGGTTTTTTTTTCCCCCCTAATATTTTCAGTAGTAGCCTGTTTAATATAATTCTTATATTAGCCAGCCTGAAATGAAACAAAACCCTGGCAAAAGTTAGTGATGAATTCCCATGTTCTAAAGAGCCATAGTTTGTATTTCCAAGTAAAGCCTTAATTCGAAATATCCAGTCCCTTTTAAAGACATTTTATAAACAGACAACAGACAATTTATAAAAGAATAGGTTTTTATTTTTACTTATTTTGCCATTACTTTTTCTTCATGGTAGACATTCAAGATGGTTTGCCTTAGCTCCTTATGTTAATCATCTCCCTTGAGAAGCACTCATTCTCTCAGTTTTAAAAGCTTTAACAAAATTATTTGACCATAGATTGTGGCTTATGTATCTTTCATTTTAGGGACTTGAAGATATACTTTAATGAAGCAAAACAAAACTTGGTAGTTTTGTGACTCACTTTTTAGAAATAGTGTTTATTAATGTGTTGTCTTGAGAGTGAAGCAATAACTTCGGACTTTTCGGATCATTTTTTAGTATATGCATATAAGACAGAAAAATATATGGTGAATATGGTGGGACCCAATGTGAGATGGTATGATAAGTGCTGGTAATGTTGGATTGAAAAACTTTTGGAAGTCCTTGGAGAGGATGTGTTCTCAAAGTGGCCTTTATGCATTAAAGAAAAAAACCTGGACTGAAATTTTGGTTTCTTTCTAAGCTCAGTAAATTGAAAGAAGTCTCTAAACATTTTAGAATGTAATGGTTACCAATTGTGCTTCCCTACAAAAAGTTTTTTTTCCCCCTATATCTTACTGAAGGAAACTGCCTGATTTTGTTGACCCAGGGATACCCTCAGTGTAAAATAGTGGTTACTTTTCATATTTTCTGAGACTATAATTCACATTTGGCCACTTACCATAAATTTGATATAGACAAATATTATTAAGTCTTGGTGAGGAATAATAAATTTGTTTCGACAAGCTGGTATAGTCACTTTTTTCTGAGCTTTAACTTAATTTAGTAATATCAAAGGTCTTAGCTGCTTCCCAAACTGAAAATAAAGATGACATTATTTTGTCTCAGTAAGTACCATTTATGATACTTAACAGTAAAGTGGTTACAATAGTTTACCTGTGGTGGATTTTTGAAGATTTTTTTTAAAAGAGATTTTACTCGATAGATCTTAATAGATTGTTGGGAAAGATTTTAATTTAGAAAGCTTTCAAATATAACAACTTAGAACATAAAATTTCAATAGTACAGAGTTTTCTTATGAATGTTAATGATTATTTTGTGGGTTTAAGTTTATATAGTTTCCAAATGTACATTGAGATGTTAATAATTTTATTTCATTATGACTTTTAATCATGTATATAGACTGGAGAAAAGCAAAGCCTTTTTAAAAATGCACATTCTAAATTTTAAAAATGTTTAAAATATATTTCTATTTAGCAGTTCTTTTATAATTGAAATAAGTTTTTTTTTAGAACAGAGTAAATATAAAATAGATTATATTTCTATCACCCTACCTCCTTTTGTTTAAATTTTCTTTATGAAACAATATAATAAGTATAGACAACTACAAAAATATTTGTAGCTCTGCATCATTTATTACCATTTTCAGATATATTGCAGTCTTGTCAATGTTGTAAAGATGGCTATAATAATATATATTTTAAAAATAGAGCTCAAAATTTGGGAGGATGTATTTGTCAATCTTTAGTGATTCTCTTTTTAAATGCTCTCCCCATAAAAATAGGGGAAATCATTAAGTTAATTGGTTGCTCAATAAAATGTCAGTTTATCTTATGCTTCTGATAAATAGGTGAATAAATGCTTCTGAATGCATTGGTTGCCCTAATAAATTCTGTTGCTGTTATCTACCTTTTTTAGGGAGAGAGAGTTTGCTATGTTTTTGATGAGAACTAAAAAAAAAAGAGAGAGACATAATTTTAGTGTCTGGATTTGACTGGATGAGGTGGTAGAAACACTGTCACAGTCTAAAGGGTTCTGTTTTAATAGGGGGCTTAAAAGTGTGTTGTTTACAATGTGGTTAGCTTTAGAAGACTATTAGAAAGTAGATCAATTTTGTTTTGTATTTCTAACACTTTGTAGGCTATATTTGCTCTTATCTAAGCAGTGCGTTTTAAAGCATGTATGTAATAAAATATAAGTGCTCAGATGTGTATGACAGTCAGCTTTTATAGAAGGTCCTGGAAAAAAAAAAGGCTAATATCTCTTTAAAAAACATATGAAGGCTGGGAGAGAGTTTAGAGCAAGCAAGAGCACCATGGTGTTGACAGCTTTATATCCCTGCTGGGTAACATTCACTTACTAGAATTGGCGTCCTCTCTCAGCTAGTAATTCACTCCATAAGGATTTTGAAAAAGGATGATTAATGGTGGGGAAATTTATATTTGTGAAATTGTTGATTAAAACTTACAGATCTATTTGAAGATTTAGAAAAAGAAAAGATTATTAAGGATGATGAATATAAGAATCAGATGATCCTTTTACCACCATTAGCATAAGTACCTAAAATGTTCTGCTGTATGTAATGCTTCAGCCACACAACCTACAGCATAAAATGAAAGTGATGCCAATCAAGTTTCCAGAGGAAGCAAGGCATTCTGCTTTCCTCCTGGACTGCTGAAAGGCGCTGGCCAGTTGTGCTTTAATAGCAATAAATTACTGTGCTTCATTCATTGTTAACACAAGCATTTTCATTTTTTAATGTTTGGCTTAAAGAAGAACTTTTCAGACAGCTTTATTTAAACTGAATGAACAGCGCTTGAGTATACCAGATGGTGTATTTGCTGATAGGAGGCATTAAACATCAGAAATCTTTTTGATATTTTTCATTTTCCTATGAATTTTGATGACTTTTTTTGTGTTAGATCTTCTAGAGTTCAAGGAAAGATGTTTAAACACTGAGAATATCTTGATTTTTTTGAAAAAAATTAGCTTTTTTGGGAAAAATTAGTTTTTAAAATAACTTTAATTTTGTTGAAGAATTGTCTATTGAAGTTACCTTGTAACTCTTTGACCCGAAGTAAACCTATTCTTCTTGCTACCAGGCAGCCTTTTCAAGAACATAACTGTCTTGTTGCAAGGGGAAAAAAATCATTATGCAATACACACTGATGTACTCAAATAGGGAAGCAAATGTGATCATGATTGTTGCGCAGGGCCTCATTTAGAGCTGAACACTGTCTACAACAACAGTTAGTTTAATTGTCTGCATGTGGAACATTTCCTTTTAGATAAGAGTAAAAGAAATGCAATTCAGGTCAGGTGTAGTCACCATATGAGCAGTTGTAGAGAGATGTTTTACTTTTTGAAAGGAGGGCAGATATGAAAGAATATAGATATTGACCTATTGAAATGTATAAAATATTTAGAAATTTGAAACGTATTGTCAACATAGGCAAAATGGAGAAAACTCATTAAATTCATTTTAACCTAGGATGTATACCATTATGCTTGTAGGGAAGACTCATGTTATTACTTTAAAAGTGAAAAGGTTGTATTTCGGTCTTGTACTCTACTTTTTTTTTTTTTTTTTTAAGGGTTTAAGATCTTTTAAATAGAATGAACTTAGGCTTTGGGGTCATCCAACAATCTAGCATGTCCTCTGTAGTTTTGCTGAGGTAGAAAAATAGCCCTCTCTAAAGTGTTTTCAGTCCTTGGCCTGTTATTAAAATAAAGATATACTTGGTTAAAAAAATATATGCAATGGAACATACACATTAAATAGAACATAGGGTATCCGCCCCTCAAAGTCTTGAGCATAATTTGATGTTTTGAGTAATTTTGGAAGCCTTATATTCCATCAGTAGAAACCCCACTGACCATTATATATTCAAGATCATCTGCAGTGAAATGTGTGTGTGTGTGTGTGTGTGTGTGTGTTAGAACTACATAGATGTCCCTTAAGGCATCTGTTTTTTAACCACTGCAGACAATAAGCTCTATCCTCTTTTTTCAGGGGGTTGTGACTAAGAGTATCAGTCTGTACATATTAGATATCCTGTATTAATTCTTTTCTCCTTGTGTGAATGTGTGTATATATTTTGCCTATCTATCTCTGTAGGGAGGGAAACAGACTAATCATAATTTATTAGATATCTAAGAATATTAATTTTGAGTTATTTTAAGAATATGGAAATCAGTCTTATTCCAGGCAAGACACGGTAATTGTTTGGTATGTCTGACAAGGCATATCTGGTAAGCAGTCAAATTTGGTGGTGCTACTTTGATAATTTAAAACTCTTTTTTTTTTTTTAAGATTCAATGTGGAGACAGTTTATATGATATATAAAAAAGACAAATTGACAGAGTTAGATGAGTTCAAATTGTATTATTTTCTTTGGTCTTTTTAGAGTTTTTAGGTTTCTTTTTTTTTTTGACTGCAAATAAGGTAGAAAACTTTATGTTTCCAGTATAGAGCAAAATGACAATTTCTCATCACTAAAAAGTTTTTTGTAACTAGTAATCTCACATTAGGTGCAAAAAATATGTACATAGTTTATTTCATTTCAAGAAGCCATACTTTATCTTACATAGCATGTAAATAAAGTTATTTATACTCTTTTACCTAATAAGTAGGCTTTTTTTTTTAACCTATGTAACTAACGTGTGGTAACATAGCTTTACTATCTTCCTTACATGAATGCTGAGATACAATGGCATTTTGGAACATATTTAAGGATGGAGCATTTGACAAAAGTTGTATGTGTAACAGTTTGTCAGTGGAAAGTGACAAGTGGGAAATGACAAATGAAATGCTGGCATCATCACTCTTTATTTTGATAAAAATGTCTCAATTTGCAGTGATATAATACTGTTTCATATTATTTCATGAGTTGTGTGAGATGCATAAGGGGAATTTAGATTTTGTGAACGGAAAATTAGCAGCCTAAACTCTCTTTTCTGAAGCTTTGGCAGCAAGTTCCCCCTCCCCCCCCCCCCCGAACTCCCCAAGAATAAGAACAGCAGTGAAATGTTGGATCTAACTCATACATTTTAACTCATTACTTTTTGGAAAAAAAGAAAGAAAGAAAGAAAGGAAGGAAGGAAGCAGGGAAGGAAGGAAGGAAGGGACAGGGAGAGGGAGAGAGAGAAAGAAAAGAACTGAAAATGGTTTCAAGTAGGAGACATTTATGCTTAGCTCAAAAAATGAAGAAGACAGTTTGCCTTTTGTTTTCTTTATAGCGATTTAAAAATGAGTGATTTCCTTCTGCTGACTTTGTATTGGGCCTTTCTCACTTCCAATTATCACTGCTCTCCATCCTTAATTTAGGGTGTCAATGTGGAGAGCCGTGAATTCCTTTTATTTTAAGGTGCAACAGAGGTTTGGAAATGTCTATGTGTTAAAAATTGATTTTTATATACAAAGGATTCATCATCCTACTACTTACGGGTAATACGATAGATATTTCAAAGTCAAAGTAGACCGCCCTGAGTGGAATTGAGGTATGAGTTAAAACAAAAGCCAGTTGAGGACTTACAGATTTCCAAAAAAGTACAGTTGTGGCCTCTATAGTGTGTGATTCTCTTTATTTTCTGAAGTCAGTGAGCAACCAAATATTTATTTTCTTCTTTTACATGAAACAAGCCCCACAAGGACTTCATGCTGTATAGTGTTTGTGTAAAAATGCTCTATGGTGGAGTTTTCAGAATCATGGAACTCCATCTATACATATAATTTTTTTTGCTTTCAATTAACAGAATTGTTTTGCTGTTTAATAGCAAGTGATTTAAAAATTGTGGTAAAATCAGTATAATTACGAGGCAGTGAAAGGCTGCATCAGAAATTGTCTTCTACAACTTGTCTTTGGCTTCTCATTTGCAAAGTTTTACTTATTCCAGATTTTTTATTAACCAGGTAAAAATGACCTAAAATGGAGTAAATGTGCCATAGATATACAATTATGGCAATTGGGTTTATGGTGTGTATTTTTCCATTTTTAATTGATGTGTATACCTTTAAAAAATTTTTAAATAAACTAGTGAATATTATAGTTATTAGTTTCACAAATGCTTAAAATGAAGAAAAATCCTTAATAGAAATTTCAAGAATTTGAACCTTGCAATAAAGTTATGAACAAATTATGGCAGTCTTATATTGTAGTAAGAATATTATTTGTGTTTATGACACATTAGGGTAGTAAAACTCTCTGGGGGATGTATATTTCAATTTAAATTGCTCCCAGTATTATTACTGTTGGCTAGTGGGTGAGGCAGATTAGGTTCTGCCCTTAACTAGTTGCCTTATCATTGGAATGGAGTTCTACCTTAGCACAGTGGGCTGTTAAACTATAGCATAACGTAACAAAAAAGATTAAAAAGTTAAGGGGAAACCCTTCAAGCTACCATATATGAAAAGGGGTGCATTTCACACCAGAGTAAATGTTTGGTGCCTACTGATGGTTGCACAGTTATTGAAATGTGCACAGCAGCTCAGTGACTTTCTTTGTTTTGTTGAAGACTTGCACAGATATGAACAAAATTAATAGAGACTCTAGTTAGAGAAAATGTTTTCCAAAGCACTAAGATCTGACAGAGGTGATTTTCACTTTTCATAGAAAATTTTAATTTCATAATGTTAAGCACAGATATCTTTTTATATCTTTTAAAAATATTTTTTACTTTTTAAAAAAAATTTGGCTAGAAAGCAAGTGTATCCATTCTTTTATAACTGACTAAGATTGATTTTCAAATTTCCTGATTATTCCCCGTATTAAAATTGCATGTTTTTCTTGCATTTGTTCCAATTATTTATATATACATATAAGAAAAGCAAAAATTGATAGCTTGTAAGGAAAACGCATTCACATCAAAACTCTTCAAATAGCAATGTTTTCAAAACATTATTATTATTTCTTTTTGGTTAACAGAACCAGAGCTTTCTTTAGTCATAACCCAAAGATGCTAACAGAGCGGCATGATAAATGTCTCTTTAAGTGTCGTAGTAAAAGAATATGACATGCCTTCTGAGACAGTGGAGAGTTTATGTTGTTTCGGACCCATTTCCCAAGCAGTGATCGAAAACAGATTACAATAACAATTATACAGTCAGAAGATGCAATATCCATTTCTGCTTTAATTGAGTGAAAGAATAATAAAAACATCATTAAGAAAAATGAGGGGGACCTGTCACACAACGTACAAATTTTTAGTCTTGAAGAAGATGCAGAATAACTCAAGTACTTTTCACTTACTTTGCTGTATTTATTAGCTAAAATCTGTTTTGGGGAGAGACCATTTGGTTCTTGCTTCTCCCTGGGAAGTTCAGAGAGGAGCCCCCGGGAGGTAGTTGCTCAGGAGACATGAGAAGTGCTCACTGATTTGTCTTCGTATACAGTTTACGACGGGAAATCAGTTTCTTATATTCTACCTGAGGTGTAACTACCTTCTCTCTCTCTTTCTCTTTTTCACCTATGTAAATGGAAGTAAAAAGTAATGAATGTTCCTCTTGTTACAAAGTCCTGCAAAGTAAGGGTTAGGTGTGGTCCCTGGATCTGCTGTTCTTCCTCCCCTGGCTGAAGGGGAGGGAGAAAGTTGAAGGTGAATAATGAGCACCCTTATTTCTTCTCGGTTCACGTGGGGTTGTTGGGGACCCCGAGTTTCCACATGGACACATCACCTGCCATTCATGTAGGTGACATAGACTGTCACCTGAGATGCACAGGCTCTGGCCTCCATCTGCAATCATTGGAACCAATGAATCGGTAATCCTTCACACTGCTGAACCTCCAGCCCTCATTACCCAGAGTAGAGCTTTCAGCAACTTGGAGCGAGCTGGCTGGCAGCCGCTGAAATCAGTGGCTAGCGTTCTTTCACCCTAGGCTGTATTTCTTACTCTATTCATAGAATTGCGTGTGCCTGGAAACTTGGGTGATGAAAGTGGAGTTAGCCCAGACAGTGGAGTTAAACCCCTGCTCATTGTGCGGATACTAAAACCGCAAATGGTGTTGTCCATCAAAGCAGCTGGAGCCCAAGGTTGGACTTAGTTGACAGAGTTAGAGGAGACTGTTTCTTTGGTCTGTAGCTAAGAGTTTTCTTGGGTTCAATATTTAAAAACCTTCCTGAGAGCAAAATGAAAGGAATAAGATAGGCAGTAAACCCTTCCTGGTGGAGGTCTCATGATCCCAGAATTGTCCCAAGCATAATCCCTTTCAGACTGGAATTTATGTCATACAGCTCAAAAAGCTTCTTTTTTTTAAAAAAAAAATTCAGTTTAGAGAGTCTAGTTAATAGTGCCTTCATTAAAATACTTTTGTCAGCAAAAGGTTTTTCAGTTTTAACATTTACATAACCTAACATCATCGACGAATGCCACGAGCTTTAAGGGTCTATTAGTGGTTCCGTTTTTTTTCTGGGCTTTATAATTTAAACCTAAACATTAATTCTGGGTGGAACTTGGCATAATGCCTTTTTGCCTTGGAGGGAATTTTTGTTGTACAATCAGAAAAAAAAAACCCTTTTTTTTTTTTTTCATACAGTCACCTTCACCGTGTCTCCCCTCCCCTAAGTAAATAGCAGTTAAATAGTCAAGGTTTTAAAAGGGCTTATTTAAATCAAAAAAAGAAGTGATTATTTTAGGTGAATTTAACAATTTTCCATTAGTTCATATTGCAAACTAGTGCTTTTGATATTAACAAAAAAGATCTGTGAGGCTGCTAATGCAATGAAAATATTTTCCCCTCTCTCATACTAAAGTCATGTGGCAAATTTTTCTTAATAAAGTTATATTTGAGGACCCTTGAAACTTACAAATCAGTTACCTGTCTTATTTATTAGAAGCTGAGAGATGTAAAAAATTCTTTATGTCACCTGAAATTGTAGCATTGACTAGAAGGAAAGAAGTTGGGATCTCAGTATTAAGTAATAAAGGGACTAAATTTCCCAGTATTTGTTATTTTGGAAAATATACTTAAACTAGGATTCTTAAAATGATCTTTTAAATATATGATATTAATACTATGTTAAAGTTGAGTTATTATAGGAATCTGGTTACAAGGTAATTGTGAAATTAAGAAACAATTGAGGAAACCCTGTGATGATCAGTTCTCATGATCTGCAAACCAGAAAGTGTTCAGAACGCTAGGAAGAATGCATGCCTGGAAATCGCTCATGGAGGAGAGTGAGGCTAAGCCAGGGTTCTCCTGAAGCTTTGCCGGCTTTCAGCTTACCAGGCTCCATTTAGACAAGATTTTGTCCTGTATGTAGGTTTGGCAGATGTGGTATTAGATGACCAAACACCCTTCATTATTGAGGAGCAGTATTATAAGAGGAGCAAATTGTTAGTGAAAAGGGAAGTTATTACACGTTTAAGACCCAAGTCAAGACATTTTACAAGGGTAAACCAGGTGATTCAGATTTTTTTTTCCTTCTCAAATGGATCTCCAGGTAATATTCAGCACAACTCACTCTGTTTACAGGTCCATTCATATAGTAAGCTTGAGCCTTTAGCACGTTTTTACAGGTAACTTATAACCAAACCCCACCGCCCCCCAAACTAGAGCTTACTA
The DNA here is from genome assembly GCF_949987535.1 of Balaenoptera acutorostrata. Classification (NCBI taxonomy): domain Eukaryota; kingdom Metazoa; phylum Chordata; class Mammalia; order Artiodactyla; family Balaenopteridae; genus Balaenoptera; species Balaenoptera acutorostrata. Next base: position 58,311,430 of record NC_080071.1, on the reverse strand, counting down.
CTGAAAGCCTGCCAGTGCCATCACAAATGGCCATTAGTTCCCAAGAGACTTGGAGGAGAAAAAGAACTGGAGGAAAATGCCATGACTTCAGTAAGAACCATTTTGCTGCATGTGTATATTTTTTCTGCTTGTGTATATTTTTGCTGCCATGGCAAAACTGTCTGGGGGCTGACCTTCATATTCAGAATTGATACTGCACACCCTCCCATGGAAATGTATAGAATTCCAATTAGCACAGGGTCAGAGTATAAATGTACCTCTTTTCACACTGTTCCAAGTGGTTAGTGGAAAACAAGCTGCAAAGTAATTCCCTCAGTCCCCCAATAAAAAGATTTATAGCTAGATAATTCTCAGCTCCATAATGGGAGTGTTGTAGGTTTGCGTTTGATATTTATAAGACTGAAATACAGTCCATGTACCCAAACTAAGCATTTATTGTAAACAAGTTAACTGCCGAGAGGTTATATTCTGTCAAACATAATTATATTGAAGATTGATGTATAGCTTGAAAGCAGGTTTGAGGGAGACAGTTCTTTTTAACCAAGGAAGGCTTCTGAGATGCAGCTCTTTTCTTCCTTTGATGTGAGTCAGTGAAGTCGTCTTTCTCACAGCCAGCCTCTCATGTATATAATAAACACAGGCTTGCTCTCTGAAAACATATCTGTTTGTCGATCCTACTTCTATTAGCAAAATAAAGAAATGAACCTATATTCACCGAAGCTGTTAGGTGTAGTTTCTTTTATCATCTTTACCTGGACCTGGGCAGTGATGGTGCTAAGATAACAGCGTTGCTGTCAGTATGGCAGGAGGTTGAAGGAGTTCACCCACAAGCCTAAACCTACACCTCTGAGTTAGCCTCCAAAAGAACCCCTTTCTCCTTTAATGCAAATTTTGAAAAAGAGCCTTTGCCTTGTCTTTCTATCTTGTGTTGAGCTTGTGAGATGAGAACTATTTTGAAATTGTGGCCTCTCAGGGGATGGGGAGAAACTATACTAATATGCTTCATTTTATGGCTCAGAAATTATTCTAGAGTTAAAGAGCTTGTGAATCCAGGGAATCTGGGGAGAATGAAATCTTTCTGAGGTTGAGATATTCCATATCTGGGATTACCCCCAATTTAAAATAGTACAGTGCTCTTCCAGGGTTTCTGTGCTTTAAGGAAGGTAGAAACTTACATTTTCTTTAGGATAAAGATTTATGACTTTTTTTTTTCCAGGAGAAAAAGAAAAAAGGTTTTTTGTGACACTTTTCAAAGAGTTAAAAATGGAATAACATTCCTCCTTTGGTTGGGTGGTATCCTTTAGATAACATTAAGAATGAGAATAAGAGTTTCAATGGATTTACGTGCAGTGGCTGAAATGGTCTCTTTGGTTTTTTAAGATCAAACTTAATAGTGTCTTTTGGAAATGATATAAATTATAAAGGGGATGTCTTAGAATCATAACGTGAAAAGAAACAATATACTAGTTTTCTCTGTTCTGTTTTTCTTGTTTAAGTAATTGCTATAAATTGTACAGGTACATATAAGCTTAAAATATCTTGTGTGGGAAGTATTCCATCAGTGGGGACCCGAGTTTCCCCAGTCTGTACGCTGGGTTTTATTAACTTCATCTCAGTCACAATAATTATATCCTACGTATTGCCATCCAGAGGGCCCAGTGTCCCCTTAGGGAACTGCAGAATACACAGCATGATTTTTGACTTTCTTGCTCTCTCCTCCTGTTCTTTTCTTTTTCTTCTGCCAGTGTTAGCCATTTCAAGGACCTGGTTGCTATTACATCTCAGTGGAGGCATTTGTTGGGTGTAAGAATGAGAGTGGCTTTTAGTGGTTGGGAAAGGATGGTAATGGCTGCCTGTCTGTTTAAGCTCGGCCTTGTGAAATCTGCGTTCATTTCACAGTGACGATCTTTATACATCTATTAAACATCCATATATGTTTTGCTGTTTGAACCCTAAACATAGACAGTAGGATTTCCTCTTGTAAGGGAGAAAGTCTTTATTTTTCACTATAAAAACTTTACCTTTTCAGGGTTTTATTTGATAAAAATCTCTCCACTCTAGTATGATTTCCTTTGGGGCTTTGCACCAGTGTTTGATCTCAATTTTTAATAATTTTGGTGAGTTAAACTCCCCAAAGAAAACATGCTTGTGCTCTGAAATATTCCCACTAGAAATCTGGGTAGTCTTGTCTTATTGAGAGCCGAGTGCTTGATTCCTTTATTAATTCCTTGCTAGAGAACCTCAGTACAGTTAAGCTTCTTTTACCACTACACTGGAGAAATTAATCAAGGGTTTTTATTTTAATTATTAAATTAGATAAAATAACATTTAAGGCAGAGCTCAAAACCTGAGATGACGAAGCAAATGTTAGTATAAAGATAATTTTTATTAACTCCTTTTTTGACTCCTGGGACTCTGAGTTGCAAATAGCTTTTCCAGAGAGGATAATAAGAATGAAGGGAGCGGCAAGTACATCTCTAGTTCAATACTATTTAAAAAATTATCCTCCCAGAAACCTCCAGAATAAAATTCTACTTAATGGAGGAAGGAAATCCTAATGTTGATGAATTATGGTATAGTCATTTCAGCATGCCATTGAGTCTCAAGGCTTACTAATATATGCATTTCTAACCCAGTGAGAAAAGAACCTCAAGAATTTAGTTTTGAACTTGGGGATACTTACACAGTATGCCGTATGTTTGAACTCTTCTGTGATACACAAACTTGCATATTCTACTTTTTTTCCTTTTCTTAAATTTTTTTTTTTTTTTGATTCTGGGATCAGTAAACATTTTGTCTCTCTGTAGTTACTACATTTAGAAGAGATGCCGCAGTCCTTCAGTGCAGGACATGGGTAGGACTGCAGCTAAGATGCCCAGGGCTCCAGGATGTGCACAGTCACAGAGCACAGTGCTGCTACCCAACAGAGTCCTACGCCAGTTGACTGTGATGCCTTCGTGGTGATAAACCAACAATTTCTGTGGACGGTGGTCGTGCAGGGCCCTGTGGTCTGGTGCGCTTCTCCCGGAGAACATGGAGTGAGCTCCTGAATCCACTTGTGCGGATCCTTTCCTAGAAAGCTTTCCTTGTCTACCAATGCTGAATGCTGTGTAGTCAGGCCAAAGTGATGTGGACAAGTTAGGTGGCTAGGGAGTCATGGGACTTCCAGAACCGACACTGCCTATTAATGGTGGTTACTAATGTCTAGGTGGAATTAGCATTTTGTTAAAATAAACAAACATTTCTTTTGGGCCTGCTGCAGGTCAGCCTGGGAGTGGAAGGGAGAGTGGGAGGGTGAAGACTTAATCTAAGTCCAGTTCATGTTGGAGAAGGAAAAGACCGGCCTCTCGTTCACTCTAACTGGACATTCCTGACAGCTGGGAATTTAGTTCCTTGGGTCAGGCTTGCTGTGGCTGTGTTCCCAGGTGTAGCTCAGGCATTTTTGTTTAGATAAGTAGCCACACTGTGCCTCCTGGGTGCCTGTAAAATCCTGTTTTGCAGATTGCCAGGCCAACTTGATCATGCCCCTGCATTTCTATAACTGAAGAGTATTGAGAGACCTGGAGTTTATCCTTCAGCCTTCAGATCTGACTTCAGGTTGAATTGTGGCCTCTCAGTTTGGGGACAGGCCTGGAATCAGAGGTCTGGAAGACCAGAACCCATCTCCCTTCCCTACCACTTTAAACCCAATTTGAGCCTTTGAGGTGATAAGTGAGAGGAACAGAGTTTACTAGGCCATCCCTACCCCTGGCCTATTTTTTGTTCTTATCTTCCAAAGTTAAGATCTGCCCCAGGGGCTGCAAAGTAGTGTCTGGTTTTACTAGAGAGATTTCTGAAAATAAAATATTTCTTGGTAGTCTTACCTCTCCTCACCTCCCCATAGAGGAAGTGGCATCAAGGAGCTGTATTGTTAAAACTTTACTTGGAGGCCTAATTCTGAGGTCTAAGCAACTGGGTCATGGATGAACAGGAGATCGAATTTCTGCATATGTGGCTTCATTTGCACTTAGAGTAATTATTAAGCGCATTTTGCCTTCCCCATAATTGTAGGATTGACTGGTCCTCCACCTGTTAAAGACCCAGGACTTTCAGCTGTCCCACCTCTGTCTCAGCTCCTGCTTCCTCTTTGGGAAGAGTTAAAAACAAAACCAACAACAAAAACAAATGAATGAATCCTTCTGAGAATCTGTAGTTCACAAGCAAAAGACAGAAAGGAACTTTGGAAAGTGGAGCAGTTTAGGGGAGCTTGGAGGTCCTCTGGGCCACCTGTGGGTGGCTCCTTTGCCCCCAGATGCTTTTGCTCTCCCCCCCAAGACTGGTGAAAGCATGTTTTTCTTTATGACAGTACCTGAAATTCTTTCCATTACAAGTTAATGTGGGATACAATGTACTTCTTTTACAATGAAAATATATCTGAGGAAATTAAGGGACTACCAAGCCATTAAAACAGCAAAGTGTAGCATCTTTTTATCTATTAATCTCTTTGGAATTTCAGCCCCTGGGGGAATGGGAGGCTGGAGTGGAATGTGGAGCCTGGGGCCACCAGAGCTCAGGAGGTTAGTCCCTGGGAGTGAAGGGCAGGATCAGAAAAGAAGAGAGTAGGGAAGGCACACTTGATCCATTTTGAAATTTTGCCTGGGACCCCAAGAAGGAGGTGAGGAACCCCCTATCCTTTCTTTCTATTTCCGGGAGCAATTCTTGGCGCTCAAACTTGCCTTTATTGTTTTAGGGTGGGAGGAAGCATCTAGAGGTTAATATTGGCGAGTTCTTTCTATTCTTGTCTGTGACGCAGGGTGTGTGTGTGAATGTGAGTGTGTGCTTGTGCGTGTGTGAGAGAAAGAGAGACCTCAGAGAGGGAGAGGATATGAGGTTATAGAGCAAGGAAGTGGTGGTTTTGTTTTTCTAGTAAATTTGCAATAAGAAAAGATAGTTGCCGCCCCTCACTCCCTTCCCTGCCAGTCCTCTGGAAAACCCTGTATTATTCACTTGCTTTCTGGGGTAGAATTTGTTTCAGTGTTTCTGGGGTTCTATGATTTATTGATTGTGGTGGTTGCTGAGCATGATGTTTTACTCCAGGTTCAGTTTTATACAAAGAACAGATACATATGAGAGACTCTGCCCTAAAGCCTCTGTAATCTTCATTTAGCCCAGGGACCTTCTCAGGTAATAGAACCAGATCTACTGCCGGCCCAAGGGAAGGGAGTGGGCCCTGTGGCTGCCTTCCTTTTGGAAACAGATGGTTTTAGGAGCCCTTGGAAAGAGGGGAGGACAAAGGCTGGCCTCCTGTCATCTCAGACTGGCTCCTGTCATTCAGGGGGCAGGTCCAGGAATGAAGGTGGACCCAGGAGGCGAGGGGGCTGGGGAGGAGACTGGAGCCCATGCGCACCACACTAGAGAAGGACCCATTATTTGAGCCTTTCTTTGTCTGTGAGTGACTTAAGGGCAGGATGTGTGTTTGGTTCCTCCTCTGCGCCCAGCACAGTGCCTGACAGGTGATAGGCCATTGAAAGGTAAATTCACTTACAAGCAATGCAGGTCACCCACTGGACACAGCAAGTGTGGTGAACGGTCCTTTACTAAAAGCCCACGCCTTTAGATTTCTGTGGACATGGGTTTTGGAGTGTTGTTTTCGACCCCCAAGAAAGCTGCGTGCTTGGGTTTTAAAGTTGGTTAATCGGAGCTGCTCTATTCTTTCCTCTCTTGGTTTCTTTGGACATCTTACTTATTTTCCTGTAGTTTCAGCTTTCTCATTTATCAGATGAGAGTAATAATAACCCTCCCACAGGGTAAACGTGGGGAGGAAACAAAGGTAAGTATGTATGTCAGAGTACACGATGACTTAGGAGGCCCTGTGCAAATGAGAGTGTTGTTTTGTGTCCAGCTTTCGCAGAAGGCGGTAGAACCCTGTCATCTAGACCCCCTGCCTCTGGACCTTCTTTCATCTTTCTCTGTTAGGTTAGATCTAGCCCATTAAAGAGTACTTGTTCCTGGGATCACATTCATGCCAATGTCTTGTCATTTCCTGAACACTGTAATTGTTCTCTAAAATGAAGGGAAGGGGAAAAAAAGCTTTTCTTTAATAAAGAAGTTGGATTAATATAATTAGGAATTAAACAATAGCCTACAATTTGCTCAGTGATGTGGAGAAGATATCACGTTAGATATTGGAGTTTAACCAAGAATACATCTGTACTCAAGTCTCCTAAGATCTGGAACACAGAGGAAAGATAAGTGAGGGGCATCAAGACAATCGCACAATTGTCCTGCTTATCAGTTTGTGGTGTATTTATCCTGGGTCAGAAAAACCGTTGTATATGTTGGTATTTGGCAGATTGCTTAGAGCAGCTTTGTCTGATCGAAATGTAATAAGAGCCGCGTGTATAATTTTAAATTTTCTTGTAGCTTCTTTTAAAGAAATGGTAAAGAAACAGGTGAAATTGATTTTAATAATACATTTTGTTTAACTCAATGTATCTAAAATATTATCTCTACATGCAGTTCATAAAAATTTTTTTTGTGTTAAATATAATTATTTTTTTATTTTTTGGTATTAAATTGTTGAAATTGAGTGTGTATGTCACACGCCATATCTCAACGCAGGACTAGTCAACATTCAAGTGCTCCGTCACCACTTGTGGCCCCTGTATTGGACAGGCAATTTTAGAATATATTTTAGAATATAAAGTATGGTGCTTTTAACACTTTCACCCTTTTGCTGTGGGCCTGTTGAACATTTTACGCCTTTATTATTTGCATCTTCAGTAATTAGGCCATTCAGTGATTATTAGTATAATTTTTATTCTGAAGAAATGCTTTTTAGGAAGTATCATGGGCATTGATTATGGACCCTGAAAAAAATGATTGGTCTCTTTTTTTTCCTCTGTAGAGTGGTATTAATACTGATTTTGTAAAAAGAAAACCAAATAGGGACTTCCTGGTGGTGCAGTGGTTAAGAATCTGCCTGCCAATGCAGGGGACATGGGTTCGAGCCCTGGTCCGGGAAGATCCCACATGCCGCAGAGCAGCTAAGCCCGTGCACCACAACTACTGAGCCTGCGCTCTAGAGCCCGCGAGCCACAACTACTGAGCCCGCGTGCCACAACTACTGAAGCCCCCGCACCTAGAGCCCATGCTCTGCAACAAGAGAAGCCACCGCAATGAGAAGCCCGCACACCACAAGGAAGAGTAGCCCCCGCTCACCGCAACTAGAGAAAGCCCGCACGCAGCAACGAAGACCCAGCACGACCAAAAATAAATAAATAAATAAATTTATAAAAAAGAAAACCAAATAGGTTTCATTATTTGAGGGCTATCTGTCAGACAGTTTAACTACCTTCCACTGTTTAATTGTCACAACCAGTCTAGGATGTAGATGCTGTTGTTCGCATTTCAGCTGGGAGGAGTTTGAGCCTCAGAGAGGTCAGATAAATTTCCCAGGGTCACTCCCACAGGTTAGTATGGCAGTGCCAGGACTCCACCTAAGAGTGCCTGCCCCCGGGTGCAGAGCGGCCCTCTCCCCGCACGCCTCTGTTCCCTCTGTTCCCAGGGCTGTGCTGGTGAAGACCAGGTTCACGCTTCATCATTATGCGCGCTTCTTCAGAGATCATGTCATAATGAAAGTGACAATTGAGCATCGTAACTAATGACAGTTGGGAAAATGCGTTTTTCCAGTAGAGAAAGTCCCGTTGCTTATTTTTCCTCTGTGATAACAGAATTAACCATTTATCCCAATTGTCAAGACAGCTCTTAATTTTTAGCAAATGGCTAGGGCTGTGTGCCTGTCCTCTAGATTAAACCATTTGCTTACCTCCTGCAATTGTAAAAGGCTTAGCGAGGCTTATAATCAAAAGGTTCAAAGTTCTCTACTTGATCATCTGAAGATGGGTCTGTGCTACAATAAAAGAAAAATAATGCCATAAGCTGTAGGTATAGGGCTAGAACAAGAGTGTCTTTCTTTTTCTTCTTGATCATTTCTGAATTTTTATAGATGCAGTTTAGTTTTATTGCTGTTATTCTTTTGTTGGAACTTATCTATTAATTCTTCCCATTCTTTATTTTTTGAAGTGCTTTCCACATACTCACCCTATCCTTTCATCCATTGTCACTTTTTTCTTTTTCTTCCTTTTTTTCCCCTCTTTTTTCCTGGAGCAAATGGGGGGACAAAATGGATAAGTATATTTTTTTGCTATATATTTCTACTCATCCTTTTATAGTTTTCTTTCCTAGGGATTTGCTGTTTTTAAAGGCATTTAAAACCTATGCCTTAATTTTCTTCTTCCTTACATTTGACTTCAATTGTACTGCTTTACTCGTTTTCATTTCTCTTGTCATTGTCACTAGTAACTGCATCTATTTTTCCTGCCTTCTTCTTCTTTTGTAAAAATTGCGTTTCATTGTAAAGATTTCATTGTTTAGGTTGATCCAGTTCTACTAAAAAGGTACATTTTTTAGTCATTAAATATAACCTGTTTATGATTGTTTTTGGTATCAGATGTATACGTGCTTTCAGAACAGATTCTATTATTGTACACTTCTGATCAATACTGTTTTGTTTTATAAATGACTTCAAAGTCCTTTTTTTTTCTTCTTTTTTTGAAAGTAGGTGATTGCCTATGAGGGACTGGTGCTTGCTTTTTGACTGTGAGGAGTTACTGCTGTCGTGTCATAACAATCGCTTCCTTTACTCAACTGAACTAAAATATTTAGGAAATATTTTGGCCATTGCCATTTTCAAAACATAAATCTCTGCATGGTATAGATCCTTGTGCTTTAGTATTGTATTTCATCTCTAACTCATGAACTGTTAATATTATTAAAAAAAAATGAATGGGGTCTTAAGTTTTTTCAGTTGACCATAGACTTGAGGAAGATTTATGGTTCCTAAGTAATGGATATGTGATCGCTTGTGGAGCAACTGGATTCATTTAAAGGTCTTATCTGTGATTCCCAGATGAGTGACACTTAGATGTTGACATTCGGAACTGCACATGGATTTTCAGCATTGAAACTTATGTACACACAGGTATTAGTGGTGAAGTAGCTTCTGGCACCACTGACTGCACGGCCTTATGTGTGCTTACGTTTAAATCATTAAAAACAGAAATCAACCTACTTCCTTGGACAAAGATCATATACTAGTACGTAAGAGTTAAAAGGTCTAAATGGGGGCTATTCCCTGCTGGTAAGGACTCTCATGAATGGGTCTTTTTTATAAATGCCATTATGCTTGCTTAGGAAGATTTCACAACACTTTTCAACTGCATGGAGGGCAGGAGCAAGGTAAGGCTTGTTTTCATTTGTATCACTGGAGCCACGAGGGATAGCGGGCACACAGTAGGTGTTCAGGGAGTAAGAGTTGGATAAATGAATGACCACAGAGATAATTTGGAGGAAATCTATTTTATATTATTCACTACATGTCTTACATGCAATGGGGAATAAACCGGACATAGAAGTAAATAAGCATTTGATACGCCAGTGCTGGTCACAATTAAAAAAAATATTTTGTAAGGCACCATGTGACTAGGCTAAATTCTCCTCTTTACGTAAAACAATCAGTCTGCTCCACCCTTATTTCCTATGTTCCGTGAGTCTGTACCATGGATAGTATATGAGCAATGGACAGTAATGCTGCTTTGTTGTTCCTTGGCGTGAACCCTAAGTTAATAGTTGTCCCAGGTCTGGTATTGTGTGGCTTGCTAGTCTGTCGTGCAGGCTTAGTAATAATTACTGTGATCTTTAATGATAACAATTCTTAATGAGTATTATTATTGTTAATAATTATTATATTTAATAATTACATCCAACACTTATTATCTTTAATAATAATAATTAGCACATGGGAACCAGTTGCACCATTGTATCATCTTTAGAAGAAAAATCTAAATCTGTGACCTGGTAGTTTGCAGAGTATCTGTTCCCACCCTCTGCTTTCCAGATCAGAGTGAGTCAGGAGGCTTCTAGTGTCTGGGCAACAGGGAGGGGCTTCTAGAGAAACTCCTCTGCATTCTGTGTGTGAGAGGCCATACTTGCACGTGTCATTTTACACAGAGGTCTTATTTTTATTGTGAAGTGCCGTCATCATGAACAGCCAGCCCGTCTTCCACCTCCCCCATCTCTCCACCTGCCCCCTCATCCTTCATAACCTTTGATTTTTCTTGCACGAAGAGAAGACCTGGAGCAGATCCTTACTCTGTAACATACTAATTTGTGTGAATTATGTAGGGCAGAGTCCATGTTTATTACTCGTATGTTGTTAAAACTTTGATCTTCTTTTGCCATGGCTATGTTTAGATTTAAATACCTGTATGGCTTTTTAAAAAAATAAAAAACATTTTATAAAACACCTTTGGTGAATTAAACATTTTTTAGCTTTTCACATATTGATACAAAGGAGAGAAATATTTCAGTGACAACAGATTTCAGCAGATTTTCAACTACACTAATTTGTTTTATTCTTTAGGGTAGTTTACTTCTTTTCTTTGAAAACCAAGCAGAGATATTCCTTTCCAGTGATAACTGGTGTTATTATATAAAATAATAATTTTTTTAAAAAACAAAGTTTCATATCTGTATGTATATTTTGACATAAATTAAATGTCAGTTAAGACTTACATGAGCAGGGTATTTTCAGGTTAGTTGATGGCCTGTTTACCAGGATTTAGAAAAAGAGAAGATACAAGAGGGGCTTCTTTTAAACTCCTATTGATTTTCTGGTACATATTCACATAATAGCTTAGGACCATTACTAGGTATCTTACAACATTTCTAGACAAAAGCAGATCTGATCTGAAAATACTAGTCCTGATTAATAGTTAATGATAGGACCATAGATACGAGGATGCTAGGGTCTGGAAGGTCACTTTGATCTCACCTATGCGCCGGCTGTGAACTTGAGGTCTCTCAGTCAGGACACCTCTGATTGGTGTGCTCCACTTTTTAATGACTAGACTCTGAGGGCTTCTGCCACTGCTCGGGGCAATTCTGCTGCAGTCTGATAGTAATAATGGAGGGAAAACCCCCCCCCCCCACAGTTTTCCCATTAGGCCCATCTGACTAAGAGGCTTGTTTAATCCAAACCACTGTCCACAGATGATAACTGTCTCTTCCCTTCTCATGATGACTGGGGTTTGCTTTGTAATGTTTGTGTTTTGCTCTTGGGTTTTGTCCCTGCAGGTTTGATGATTCCGGTCTTTTGTGTGGTAGAGCAGTTGGACGGCTCTCTTGAATATGACAACAGGGAAGAACACGCGGAGTTTGTCCTGGTTCGCAAGGACGTGCTTTTCAGCCAGCTGGTGGAGACCGCGCTCCTGGCCCTGGGCTACTCCCACAGCTCCGCGGCGCAGGCACAAGGTATTCTCGCGTCTCCCCTCTCCTCCCCGTGCCTCGGGTGTGTCATGATTTGAGGAAGAGTGTGTTCCCTGAAATAATTCTCCAAACAGGGATCGGAGGAGAGTGGTTACATCTAACATCTTTCCCAAACAGTGAACAGCAGGATGTTTCATGGAGAGTCTGGTTTTCTGGTTGCGTTGGGAAGCATTTGACCAGTACCTCTAGAGCCACCAAAATCCCATTTCAAGCCATCACTTGCATTTCAGAGTGATCATCATGGGTTTTGTTGCATTAATAACTCTCTTATTTTCTCTAAGTCCCCAAATTGGTATTCTCAGAGTGCTGAGACATTTGACTCCTAACTTATCCAAACTTTAATATGTGAATTATAAGCTTTCAGTTTTCTAAATTTATTTATTGCTTTGGGCCTGCCGCTTTTGCACATGATGATCAGCTTTTAGTTAAATAGAAAAAAATGTATGCCTCTTATATACTGTACTTTTGTATCTTTGAAAACCTCTCTGTAGTTCTGATGTGGTCCATTCATTAAAAAAAAAAATGCTCAGTGTCTTTGTGATCAATTCATTTTACCTATTTAATTAAATATAATTAAATATTAAAATTGCATCATTATTTCAGTGTGAATTGTACAGCACTGGGGAATCCATTGTGAGCTTGTGTTGCCCATTGTTCTTTTATGCCAGATAATTGACAAAACAAATAGCAAAAATATCCCCAAACCTTGGAGAATGGAAAAATAAATTTTTGACCCAATGGAATGATTATCTTTGTTTTTTAGCTGAAATTATTGAACTGTATAGATTATGATAATGGTTAGAACTAAAGGATAGAAACAAGTGACTTCCAGGTCTTATTCCATATATTTATTTCCTTTATTACTGTCCTTACTTAACATTTGTGTATGTGCCATGGATTTTTGCTACTTTTTCAAATGAATTCCTCTTCATGTACTTCCTAAGAACTATTAGTCCAAGCCTGTATTTATTGAGAGAAGGAAACTATGAGAGATTAAACAGTTTATAAAAAGTTACAAAATATGGTGACCAAGGACATGGGATTTAAATTCCCCAGCTCTTGACTCTGATTTTGTAAGCAGATTATTACTGTTTAAAAAAAGTTTTAATTAAATGTTCAAATTATATCTTAGTTCTACCAAGAAAGCAACTCATCTGAAACCGGGAGGTCAAGAATGTTTTCCCAGGGCCGTGGATTATTGTGAGTTGAAGTGCAGTCTGAATCCCAGCACTTGGCCCGTCTGGGTGCAGTAATACATACAGCTGAATCGTAGAGTCCGCTGCTTTCAAAGCAGCGTGATAAAGGATGATTCATTTCCTTTCCCCGACAACTTTCCTTCTTGTGTGAGGGATTCAAGATTTGATCCCGAGCAAATTGCATCCTGGGCACCACTGCTTTTATTTCATGCTATGTACCTAAATGAAATAAAAGAATCCCCCCCCTCCTTCCCCCACCGTAAACTTTTCATGCCATTTTAGGGATATTTTTCTCTGAATGTAAAGGTCATTGTGTCCCACTGCTTGCATCCTGGTGTGCCAGCTTCCTGTTTGACAGGGCTATCCATCTCAGTTAGCATGGCTGCTCAACACGCCGTGAGCTCACATGTGGAGCACAGAGCACTAAGTGGCCAAGATTTGATTCTTGGCACACGCTCAGGGAAGGGGCTCTCAGGAAATTTGCACGAGGGAGCCATACTGTTCCATTCAGTGGTGTGGACTGAGAGTTTTGCTCACCAAGGTGAGATCCACTAGCAAGAAATATATGGTCTTCAGTGGAGGATTAAAGAAGAAAAAAGTCAAAAGTGAATATTTGCTTCCCCAAAGTTTTTGAAAGCCATGGTTGAAAATGACTAAATATTAACACTTTTTAAAAGTTGAATCAACATCCTGAAGGTGCTCTAGATCATGATATAGTTTATTTTGTAGGTAAACAAGGGTTTTATCGCTAGGTCCTGTACTATAATTTTACAGAGGGGGAAGAAAATCACAGTTTGTTTATTTTGTTTTAAATTAGATTGCTGATCTCTGTGTTGGGTAAATGGAAAAGCTTAGAATTGTTTATTTGGAAATGAATGTATGAGATCTTTGTTGTCATTCAGATCATCACACTTGTGCATTTTGCTGCATATTTATTATAGATGAAACAGAATGCATGATAAGACAGGTCGTTCATGTGCTAGAGAAACAGCAGAGTGGGAGGAATCTAGAAAAGGAGGCAGAACAAAGTGTGACTGCATATCTGAGGCCTGAGGTTTTATGTGTCTAGTTTTTTGTTTTGTTTTGGTTTTATTTGTTTGTTAGTTTAGATAATTCCCCCAAGATGGGAAAGTCATTGGGTGACCTGCTAGCAAATGCATTTGTGGCAGAGAAACTGAGTGTTTCTGAACCTCTTCTTCCTGTGTTGGAAAAGTTGGGCCAAACTAAACTTCAAGGAGAGCTGGTTTCGTGAGCCTATTTTACAAATTGAGACTCTTGAAATGTGATTTTTCATTTTGACATGACCAGAAAAGAGCTTCATTAATTGAATTGGAGTAGTATTCAGATTAGCAATGTCATTATTTTGGAGTGATACACATGTTCCAGTGAGAGACAGCATACCCATGTTCTTGTGAGCGTAGTATAGTCAGTTTCTTTTTCTGAGATGGCATTTCCTCCAGGTGAGCTGAAGAGATTTTATTAAGAAAGAATATTTGCTTATAATGAATGATAGAAATTCCACTAAAATGGAATTTAGGGGTTGCCAATCCTGCCCCCCCCTCCCCATTTTACAGTACCTTCTTTATTTGAAGCCAGATATTTGGACCCAAGAGAGGATAAGGGCACAAGATAATGTCATAAATCATGGGCATTATGTTTTTAACTGACCTAAACCCTCCATATCCCAGAACACATACCATTTACTCTCTGTGATTCTCAAGGATATGAGATGCAGGATTCATCTAACCTGCTGTTTTGCATATACAAAAAGCCTAAAGATGGCAAGCTCTTGGCTTTTTCCGGAATAGGTAGCCTAAAGTCTAATGAACAACAAGCACGTTTTATGTTATATGTTGAACTATGAGTCAATATATGTGGATCAAAAGTAGTCTTCCAGTCTTTTGGAAGAGGAGTATTAACCTAGGGAATTGCTCTGCAGTAACCGTCCCCCACTAAACTCTTGATTCCCTTTATTCGTCTTTCTTGTTTCATTTTCATCCTTTCAGTTTTGCTCCATAATGCTTTTGGTAATAGTCATGGGCCTCTCTGCATTGTCGAGAGAGTTCTTTATCTCACTGATTAAGTAGCTATTTGTACTTACCAAGGTGGTTGGTGGACTCTGGGAGGTGGCAGTGATGGCAACGTGATTCCTCACTGTGTACATTTGACTTAATTTGTAAATGGATATCGTATCTTTTTCCTGCTTCCTATTTGAAATTTATTTTAAAATTTATATTAAAATTTATTTTTGACAAGAAAATTTTATTTAAGAACAAACATGCTGAACAATAAATAAGCAAAAATCCTTTCTGGCTGGTTATTTTTGGGGTCGTGAGTATGTAAAAGTCATGAGTTCAAGAGGAAGTGTTATTAGTCACCAGTTTTTCTTATTTGTGTTAGAGTAATTAAATGTATATAGTCATTTAAAATGATGTTTTTAACAAGTGACACAAAAATGCGTTTAATACAATGTTATGTGAATCAAGCAGAGTGCCAAATACAGTCTCAATTATATAAAATTTCACTTACATGCATAGAAAAAAACAAAGGAAATATATTAAAATATCAACTGGGTGGGTAGTGGGATTATGTGGGATTTTCTTTTTTTTCTAATCAGAAAAAAAAAAGTACGAAATTCCACTTCCTCTGTGAATTCCTCTCTGAATAAGTGGGAAGTTGTTATTTCCACCATATTATCCACTTTTGATAAACAGTTCACTTTGTCCCTAATTTGTCCATAAGTGTGAAAACTTGTACATGATACAGATGCATTTCTGTTGTTTTTTCAGTTTAATATTAAAAAAAGAATCAGTAAGTCATTAATGAGCCCCTGTGATGTATAAAACAAGGGATTTCTTAGAGTTTTTTTTAAAAATTTATTTATTGAAGTATAGTTGATGTACAAGGATTTCTTAGAGTTTTAATAGTGCTAGGTAACATAAATTGAGCAATTGCTATTTGTCAGACACTATTCTAAGAGATTTACATGTACTGACTCATTTAATTCTCATAACAGTTCTTTGAAGTAAGTTATATGTTTCCCATTTCATAGATGAGGAAACTGAGGCAAATAAAGAGAGAGAAGTAACTTTCCCTGGTGCACAGGGCTAGTAGTGGGTGGCAGAGTTGAGATCTGAAGGCTAGTTAACCACCTCCTGAGTCAGAGTCCTTAACCACAGGGCAGTCCGGTGACAGACCTGATCACTGGGAATGTAGACTTGGGGTAGGAGTCCATTCTTATTTAATGCTTGTTCTTTTGCTCTTTGACATAAGGCCTGAAAGGCAGGACTTTTTGGATTGGGTGCTTACTAAATATATAATGATTATATTTATTTGATAATGATTACATATATTCAATAAAGATAAAATATATGTATTTCATTTCCATGATGAAATATATAGAGATATTTCTTCAAGGTAACTGAGACAGATTTCATTAAAAACAAGAACCCCACAGAACTGTTTATTGAAGCCAACTCCTAAAACTAAAAAGCGGGCCTACAGTAGGTTGAGTAATTCAAATATACATTTTTTGCTTATGAAGCCAAAATGATTCCTGATATGCAAATAAAGCATATTCCTTAGCAATTCTCATCTTCAAATTAATTAATTCAGTGGTATGAAATGCCTGCTGTGTGTCAGTCATTGTTCTAGGTTCTGGGGATAAAGAACTGAAAAAAAAAGTCTTGCTTTCCTGGAGCTTACAGAGAAAAGTTTAGTATGTGGATGACTAGTTGATTTTCACCCTCTGAGCTCAGAAATATTGAATATTGAGGCTCAGAGAATAGAAATGCATATAAAATTTGTTTACAGGTCTGGTGCTAATTTTTAACTAAATGTTCATTTTACTCCTGAAAAAAACACTTAAGAATTTCTCTTCCTTTGTTAGCTTTTGGAAATAGATGACGAGATGGGAAGTAATGGGTTAAAACTTCTAGGAAATCTTACTTTGCTTTATTAAAGGAAAGCTGTTTATTTGCCTCTTCTGTCCATTGTTGTCTTCATTTTAAAAATAGGCCTAATGTTGGCTTTGATTTTTATTGGTGAAACTCTTCCGCTCTCACAGGCCCATTTCTTCAGAACACAAGGGTGGTACTTGTGCTAGGCATTTAGTCGATGTTAGAAGAATGAACAAATGAACTTGAAGATATTTATTACCCTGGAGAAATATGGATTCCTAAAAAGTGCCAGTTTACTGTCTTTAATTATTAGATTTGGACTTATGAACTGGAAACTATTTTGTTCCCTTATAACAGAGTGATACATAGCACAATGTGAAGTCTGTAGGAATGCAGTAATTGTTTTCTGACTGAATGAAAACAGTTTTTAAGGTTCATTTTTTTTTTTTTTTTTTTAATTTTTATTTATTTATTTTTGGCTGTGTGGGGTCTTCGTTTCTGTGCGAGGGCTTTCTCCAGCTGCGGCAAGCGGGGGCCACTCTTCATCGCGGTGCGCGGGCCATCTCACCATCGCGGCCTCTCTTGTTGCGGAGCACAGGCTCCAGACGCGCAGGCTCAGCAATTGTGGCTCACGGGCCCAGTTGCTCCGTGGCATGTGGATCTTCCCAGACCAGGGCTCGAACTCGCATGCCCTGAATTGACAGGCAGACGCTCAACCACTGCGCCACCAGGGAAGCCCTAAGGTTCATTTTTGCTAAACTTTATCCATGAAGAATTTTTGTGTGTGTGTATCACTGTGAAGTTGGCTCCCATTCATTAGCTATTTTTATCAGAACTGAAATATAATTTAACTCCTTATTGATCAGCTGTCACCATTTCCAGGTTATTCTATGTCATCATTCCATAGTCAGTGATGTTTTGGCTATGCTCGGGGTGACAAAACACTCCAATAATAACTGTTAGACTCAAAGAAGTAGTTATTCAAAGGGTACTTAGGGGATTGCTGAGATCCAGATTCTTCTGATCAAAACTTAGAGATGTTTTGTCAGTATTTATCTGGACCTCATCTGGTTGAAGGCATTGTATATAGGGTGAATAATTTCAGTCTATGAACTAGAAACTATGATAAGAATAAATAGAATAAGATTTAAAACCAAAGCAGTGAGAATATTTATATAAAAAAGAATGGAAGTAGCGTTCCCTGTGCTATACAGCAGGTTCTTATGAGTTATCTATTTTATACATATTAGGGTATATATGTCAATCCCAATCTCCCAATTCATCCCCCCTGCCCCCGCTTTACCCCCTTGATGTCGGTATGTTTGTTCTCTACATCTGTGTCTCTATTTCTGCCTTGCAAACCAGTTCATCTGTACCATTTTTCTAGATTCCACATATACGTGTTAATATATGATATTTGTTTTTCTGACTTACTTCACTCTGTATGACAGTGTCTAGGTCCATCCATCTTCTCTATACAGTAGAAACTAACACAACATTGTAAAACAACTATACCCCAATTAAAAAAAAAAAAAGAACTACCATATAACACAGCAATTCCACTCTTGGGTATATATCCTAAAAACACCCCAAAAACAGTAATTCTAAAAGATACATGCACCCAATGTTTATAGTAGCATTATTTACAATTGCCAAGATATGGAAGCAATCTAAGTATACATCAACAGTGAATGGATACAGAAGAGGTGGTACATATATGCAATGGAATACTACTCAACCATAAAAAGAGAATGAAATTTTGCCATTTGCAGCAACAGGGATGGACTTGGAGGGCATTATGCTAAGTGAAATAAGTCAGACAGAGAAAAACAAATACTGTATAATATCACTTATATGTGGAATCTAAAAAATAAAACAAACTAGTGAATATAACAAAAAAAAGAAGCAGGCTCACAGATATGGAGAACAAACTAGGGGATACCAGTTGGGAGGGGGAGGGGCAATACAGGGATGGGAGAGTAGGAGGTACAAACTATTTGGTGTAAGATAGGCTCAAGGATGTATTGTACAACACAAGGAATATGGCCAATATTTTGTACTAACTAAATGTAAAGTAACCTTTAAAAATTGTATAACAAATTTAAAAAACCTTTTTAAATAAAAAATATTTTATATTAAAAAAAAGGAATGGAATGGCTTAATTTATGTATTATTTATTTATTATTTTATATATTATTCATTTATTAATTATCATATACTTTCCAGTGGACTAGCTCTACAACATACCACATATTGGGAAGAGCTTTACATAGAAGCTACTGTTAAGGTAAATTTCATCGTTAGAAATGAATACACTTTCATTTTAAGTTATTCAGTGCTTGAAATGCTCTGTTCTTAAATTAATTCTCTAAAATGTTTTATTATGGGAATATATAACATATACAAAGTTGAGAGACTAGTGTATTAAATACTCACAAACTCATCAGCTAGGATCACCAATTAGCAATTTATGGTTGATTTTGTTTCATCTATGCCTTACCCGTTTCGCACCTCTCTCCCACTGGATTATTTAAAATAATCCTAGACCTCGTATTTTGTCCATAAATATTTTACTAAGTGTCTCTTAAAGACTATTTTAAAAACATAACCACAATACCAGCATGACGCCTAAAAAGAAAGATAATGATTCCTTAATATCATAAAATATCCAGTCAAGCTTCAAATTTTCCTAATTATTTTATATATATGTATATATTTTTAGTGTTTATTCACATCAGGAACCATACAAATCTATACATTGCTCTTGGTTGATGTCTCTTAAGTCTTTGAATCTGTGGGTTTCCCATTCTCTTAAATTTTAAAAAATTCTAAAACTTATGTTTGCTGCTTTAATTCAGAGTTATTTTTATTTTGCTAAACTTAATGAAAACCCTAATCCTATAAATGCCTGCAAATACTATGATTTCAAATAAAAAATTAATAAGCTTAATCATAACCTTGGAAAGGAATTCAGAAAAATCACTTTTTGTTTTTCTTTTTGAGAGACGATAGTTAAAAGACATATGTTGTCTAGAGCTGAAAGGTTTTTCATGTTCTAAAAGTTTGACATTCTCCCTACGGAAAATGTTTTAAATGATCTCTTGCCTTGTCTTCCTTAGTTTCTTTCTTTGGTTCTCTCTCTTTTTCCACGTTTTCTTCTTTAATTAAACTCTTATGTTTGGGAGACTCTCAGAAGTTTTTTCTTCGTAAGGGCAACGTTGAAAAAAAGGTACATATTTAGAAATTTTAGGCCTTGGAGCAAACTTTTAACAAACAAGCTGCTTTTTACAAAATTCTGTGGCTCTCAAAAAAGAGCTAAAAAAGTTACCCAAAATTGCTGTTAACCATGTTTCAACCCTCATTAGAGCTGGATGGGCCAAAATATAAAACACTGGCTGGGCTGACACAAATCTCTAACAAGCCCCCATGCTCTTCCCTCCTCTGCTATATAAAATTAAATATTCATGCATGTGTGTGCATACATATTTGTTCACCGGCACATAGCAAAACCTGAAACACTACTTTTTAACTAAATGCCTGGGGAAAAATAATGCTCATCTTACTTCTTTGTCTAATATATACTTAAAAATGAATATCTAATACAAGTGTTTATAGTTCTGTATTCCTTATATTTGTTTATATTGTCATAAATATGTTATTTAAAATATATAAATGTGTAATTATGGCTCGTTTAAAGGTCAGCTGATGGAATTATTGTCTACAGGTAAATTTGTAGAGGGTGAACACCCCGTCCAGTTTGATTTGTGGAATGCCTAGCTGTTGGGTAGGAAGTACTTGATAAGAAGTGTTAAGGGCAATGAATTAAAAAAAAAATCTTATCTCACTTTACATCTGACCTTGCAATTTCTGCCAGAATGTACAGTTGAAAAAATCATTGTGGAAATAATTCATTTAAAAAAACAGGCTCATTATTTTCTCTATTATGATGGAAGGGTTTAGCAATGTTTACAGTTATCTGTTTTGTTTGGGGCAATTGGCCATGGTGGCCATTAGCTTTGGTGTATTTTTAAAACTGCTTAAAATCCTTCCTTTTGGAATTTGGGCATTAATACCTATGACCTGGAGGGGACTGATCATCTTAGTTCTGCGTTTTGACATTCATGTAAAATGATCCAAGTTAAACAGATTGACCCACAGTGATATATAACTTTTATTTAATAATTAAAGTATGTCCCATTAAAAATATATAGCTCTTGAGGAGTTATGAGTAGGAAACCTACAATCTAAAACTGGTGATACTCTGATACAATTTATATTGTGATTAATTTTTTATTCTATTCCCTTCAAGAGTATAACTTTCTTTTACTAATGTATAGATTTAAAATGCAGGGTAGAGTCATTTGCTGAAGACCCACTCTTTTTTGTGCTTTGAGAAGATGCAGTAGCGATTCCATTAAAGGAACTCATTTGGTAAAAAGCACATTCAATAATGATACAATAGACAGTGCTGTTACCTTTTGGGTAGATCCTTTATATTTAAAGCTCTCCATTGGTACAACTCTCAGTCTTGGTGCTATACTAATCATATTCCAACTCTTAATAAAGTCTGTTTTGACAATTATGATAAACAGTGAAAAATTCTTGGCCATAGAGCATTTTGTAATATTCAAACCCTTTTTAAAAACTCCCTGCTTTCTTTTTTTTTTTCCTTTTTTATATGGATAAGAGCTCTGT
Source organism: Balaenoptera acutorostrata (assembly GCF_949987535.1). Lineage (NCBI taxonomy): Eukaryota > Metazoa > Chordata > Mammalia > Artiodactyla > Balaenopteridae > Balaenoptera > Balaenoptera acutorostrata. The sequence continues at coordinate 58,290,273 of NC_080071.1, read as the reverse complement.
CATCTAAATCTTGTAATTTCAGTTAATTCTTTGTGAAATTGTGAAATTTCAGAATCGTAGGTCCTTTTACTTCTTATTTTAGTGTACATTTTACTTTATACTTTGAGTGTCCAAATTTTCTCAGATACAATTATAATTGTATTTAAGCATTTTTATGGGATATCGACTCCACAGTAATTCATTCATTGCATAGTGTCAGTTGGTGGGCAGCTTATTTGTGACATGTAGGCACCTTGGCACATGAAGAGGAGCCCCGCAGTATCAGGGGCCCCTTCTTTCTGCAGTGTGACAGAGCTCAGAGGCGGGCTGTGGGGAGGCAAGGGTATAGAGCAAGCGTGCAGCTGGCCGTTGGTCACTCAGAGGCTCCTTGGTTTGGTTTCCGAGGTGTCACCTAGATTTCACATGATTGTGATGAGCATTTAAAATCCAGTGCTTTGAAAAGCAATTTTTTTTTTTGACAGTAGCTTTAAGAGTTTTAAACAGTCTTATATCAAGGTTCTACTTGCTCAAAAGCAGTAATTGGCAAAATTATTTGTGTGTCAATGAGGGAAAACACAAAGGTTTTTCCCTGGCTGCCCCTTTTTGGTTTGAAGAAATACCACCCAGGACAGAACCGCGAATCTGCGCTCTTGTTTTACAAGCTCGTTACTCGGGTTGGAAAAGATCGCTGCAGGCTATATGCAAATAGTGCCGAGGTTTCTCTCAGTTTCCAGCTCCAGCTCGGCAGAGAAATGCATCCAACACATTCTTTCTGTCGGTTTTGTAAATCAAAGAATGAGATGCTGGAAGGCTCATAGCACAGTCAAACCTCTGTCCTCAGTGATTTGGCTCTACAAGGCCTAATAATATCCCAGGTGTGAAAACTGGGCCCACCATCCTGGGAGCCAAGTTAAGAGGGTGGTCTGTTCTTAATCAAAAGCTTTGACCAGTTTTACCAGCTTAAGGTGATACTCCAGAGCCAGAGTAATAAGTAAAAATTTAAGTGTCGTGTTTTATTATTATGAATACAGTGATTCCTTAAGGGAAGGAGGAGACTTCTTTGAAAGGGCGTCTGCTTTAGATACTCTGCAAGGGAAGAGAGATATCAGAATTATTTGGGAAGGAAGCACTTTATTAAGATCGTTAGTCTTTTAGAGCATCATTGGAAGAAGTGTAGTTGAGTTTTACTGTTCCCTTTTCATGGAGAGGAACACAATACAGAAACTTTTAAAGATTATACCTTAATTTTCTGGTTCTTTCACACACTATGATATCATTCATTCACTTAAATATTTCTTGAGTGCCTATTATGTGTTGGGGACACAGTGAAGAATCAAACATACAATGCCTCCGCCCTCAAGATACATTCCAGTAGGAAAGATAGAAAATAAATTATAAATATATAATAAAATGTTTGGTAGGACCTGGCAATAAGTTATGCTTATGTTGACTCTGTTCTCTCAATCTTGTCTAGAAGGAGGTTTTGGCAAGTTTAGGCTTCTGGAAAGTAGTCGTTTAGCCAGAACGAACTTGAAGGTTTTGAATGGGGTTTGAGGATTAAAAATAAAATGATGTAGGTACTGAAAAGGGTAAGCCTCAGTTTTCTGAGAAATTTACCTATTTGGACTATCTCATGTTTGGAATAGGATAAATGTAATATGTCAGAATTAGCTTAGATTAAGCCATAGTTTAGTTTTTGCGAGGGAAACTGAAACTTTTACATAATAGACATGCTATGAATATATTTGATAGAGTTAATATTATTAACTGATTAGTAATATTAAGCTCTACTATTTATTTACTGCTTCTTATACACCAGGTACTGTTCTAGGTGCTTCACATATATTTGCTCATTCAGTCCTCATAATAACCCCCATGAAGTACATGATATAATTGTCCACATTTTACCAATGAGGAAACTGACATTCAAAGAGGTAAACAGCTTAGCTGACACTAAAAACCAGCTTCAGAGAATGTGTACTTAACCAATATCCCATTCTGTGGCATTATATTTGTAGCCTGCCAATTTAGTCTAGAATTCAAACTAATAGTAACTATATTTTACAGGCATAAACCAAAGATTGACATTTTGGAATTGGTAACTGAACATATATATGTTTAAATTGAGTGGGGAGCTTGTTTTGAGTTTAAATAACAAAATTGAACTTGCTGTCTTGGGATGGCATTTTATGAGAATTTATTTTGTGAGACCCCCATTTTTGTATACCTAAGCTCCTTATAAACTTATAAATTAAAAAAAACTTTTTCTAATAACAAACTAGTGCTTGTTAATTATAGAAAACTAAAAAATACAGAAAAAGGAAAAAGAAGACAAACCCCCTCCCGACCCCCCCCATTGGACCAACCACCTAGAAATAAATGTAGGTAACATTTTAGGACACTTCTCTTTAGTTACAGTGCTAGACATTTTTTTACATAGTTGAGGTCATATATGCAATATTTTCACCAGTGGTTTTTCACTTAATATTATAATGTATAATTTGCATATTCTTTGTTATTATTTCTAATATTTTATAATAGTCAAGTTTTTGGTTTTCAAAGCAAATGTGAAAGATTCATTTTCTTTTGATGATCTAGAAGGATTTAGGAGTGATCAGTAAATTAGGTGTTAAGTACAGACGCTGTGCCTAGGCCATGCTGGACAATCAGAGTGACCAACTCCACTGTTTATGTGAGAACATAGTTATCCTTTGAAAATAAGTTTCTTGTAAGTTATTTCATTGCAGGGACTTCCCTGGCGGTCCAGTGGTTAAGACTCCAAGCTTCCAATGCAGGGGCCGTGGGTTCGATCCCTGGTCGGGGAACTAATATCCCACATAATAAGCGGCCAAAAAAAAAAAATGGCTAAGTTAGTTCATTGCAGGTGAAAGGCTGATTATTTAAAAAATAATTTTGGCATTGACCTGCTTTCTTCCTTACCTCTGCCTTGTGGTAAAGAGTTAAGTTTTTTAATGCGGGAGAAGAGTTAAAAGACATTGTGTCATTCAGGAAACCTTAGTTAATTGATTGCATATTTTGTTTTTATAATAGTCTCGTTCTTACCACATTTTGGTCATTCTCCTCTTTAAAAAACACATACACAGCATTGTGTGGGTTAGTTACTGAGCGCTTACTAGTTTCACAATGACAGTCCTGTGTTAACGATGTCCCTTGGCCCAGGAATTAATAACTGATGACAGTTTGTCTATTTTTTAGCCTCTGGTTTTTGCTCTGTGCAGTAAGATGGAGATTTTCTGAAAGAGTCATTGGGGAAAACTCTTAGGGAAGGTTTCTCCTGTGTTTGAATTGATTGAGCACAGCTCACTATGGGAGGTAGGGAATTTGTCAAACAAATCATGAAAACTCCCAGGCTTGCAGGAGCAATGAGCTGTAATCCCTTTTTGGTGGTTTGTTTCTAGAGGACCTCAGATCCTGCTGGGCATGGGAAAGAGATGATCATCTCTCTGTCTCCCTTCTGTATTTTATAGTTCTAAGACTGACCCAGCTTCTTTTCATGGACTTCTCTGTAGCTTAGAAGGTGTGAGATGGTCCTAGTTAGAAGTCAAATGTATTTGTCCACCTACCCTGCACCCTTTCCTAACAGTGTCATTGGTACCATTCCGATCATCTCCCTTTTGTGTGCTTTTCTGGAATCATTCAGCTCACACTGAGGTCTGTCCTCAGAGGTAGGGACCACTCTCTTCCTATGTGATTATGTTGGTGGCTCTTGGATAGAGAGAAGTATTTGACTGCAATAAATATTTAGGTGGGTTTTCATAATGGGCGTAGCAAGGATTGGTCAGGATTTATGTAACCCAAATCAGATAATAGATGTTAAAATGTACTCATGTGACCAAAAATATCAATTCATATGAAGTTTTAATTATGAAACCAGTGTTTTATCGTGAGATATCTTACATGACACATTAAGTTATAATTTGCTACTATTTTCCTTTTTTCACTTGTAACCCCTAGTGGATATTAAAATGCACCCATTTGCAGTTTAAACAAATTCAGTTAAGATCAATAACTGCTTTTCTGTCTTACTTATTAAAGGGAAATTTCCTGTTGTGACTAATAAGATTATGAATTTGTCTGAGTCTCTCAGCAGATACTAATTCAGCCAGGTAAATGAAAAAGAATAGGCCCAACTCTGTTGTAAATCAGGGGGATTAAAACACTTAATGGGTGTGGTGTGTTCCCCCAGGAGACTGAGGTGTCATTTAGTACTTGGTAAGGAATCTTGGCTGCATTGTCTTGAAGTTTACAAAAATAACCAATTTATCACCCCAAAAAGGACACACCAATAGGATATTTTTCTCTTGTCTATCATTGGAATACCTCGGTATTAATCAGTAAGACATAGTTTTGTTATGTTTTCATGTATGTTTAGTCCTTCAAAAAAAAAGAAGAGTGGTGTGCATATTGTTGCTAATTATAGTGCTAGTGAACACAGAGCTTACTGTGTGCCAGGCATGTAGCACATTTAATGCTCACAAACCATGTGTGGCATAAGTACGATTATCTACATTTTACAGCTGAGGAAACTAAGGCACAGAGAGGTTAAGTGAATTACCCCAGGGCGTCCAGCAAGTAAGTGATGGAGCCAGGATTCAGATGTTCAAACCCAGGCGTTCTGCTTCTTGAGACAGTGGCTTAGTCACTATCCCCTGCCTCTCTATGGCATCATTAGACATTGTTGTGATAGTGAATATAAATAAAAGCCTCTACAAGGCCTGATATAACTAGACTAACTCATTAAAATGCTACTTATTTTCCCCTCTTTTTCCTTTATTTATTTATCTTTTCTTCTTGTAGTAGATTGGGAGACAAGAACTTCAAAGACATTATGAGTACATTCTACTTAATCTGAAATATTTTGATGCTTCTGGAAAAGTGAGATGACTTAATTTCATATATAATTGCATGAGGAATTATAAATTATGTTTTCTAAAATACCTATGACACTAAACCACAAAATGAACAGATAAAACTGATTTGTTCTCTGACAAATCAAGATATATAGCAGTGTTTTCATTGCAAGTGCCGTTCGTGGGGATGCAGCAGCTGAGTGTGCTACAATATGACACAAACGTTCCCAGGCAGCACTACTTTCACACGGGCATCCCGAGGTGATTTACAACCTGTACTAAAAATTTTTTTGAAACAGTGTCAGGCAAAGCCCAGGTTGAACTTCTAAAGTCATGGAATGCAGATATATTTTTCTAACTGACCTTCTTTAGCATTAACTTACTCTTGAGAAATAAGGTTGTTTTATCCTGTGGAGAGAATGTACTATTTTCAGGGCCCTGGGGGAGTGACATTTAGAAAATTCTGTCTTAAGTGCATTTAATAGTTTCCTGGAAGGTATGTGTTGTTCTTCTGGAGGGTAATTTATTCATAGTAAGATTGAGTAATAATTCCTTTTTCTTCCCACTGGACTAAAAAGAGTGTTTTGTAGGTCTCTGTGTGGTGAAAGGCTAAAAACTCAAAATTTGGATGTTGTGAGTTCAAGCACTTCTCAAAGGACCTGTGTCCCCAAGCTGCCACAGTCATTTGTTTGCCCTGAATTTTTAAAAGTCTTTGAAATGTGTGGAACCAAAATAGTTCTGTTTGTAGTACTAGGGAATCTGGGAAAATAAGTGTTGTCTTCTGTGTTGGAGAGATTGATAATGGGTTGATTGCTGGTAGCACCTAATCATTGCGTTGGTTTTGTTGGGCGGTGATGGATTTTTCACTGAGTCTGCCAAAATCACTCACCTGGTCCCTTTTGTGATCCATGACAGGTGATTTATGATGGGTGGGTAGGAACAGGAGGGGAGATCAGATCTTCGGGTCAAAGACAAAAACAGAACTCCATAAGGCAGATCTTGGTTTATTTTGTATGAGATTCCAGCCTGATGGATGAATTCAGACATAACAGGAGATGTTATTGTGTATCACTAATACTTGTATTAGATGCTTTATTTAATGTTTTCTTGTTGGGTACATTTTTTATTATGTGTAACAAAAAGGTGGTTGAAAATGGTTGTCCAATTTAAATGTGAGAGTTTATTAAACAAACCAAATCAAACAACAAATAGTATTGTACAACACTGTGAGGATGTAGAAGGAAACCAGGCTAAGTTTTGAAAGTAAAAGTCACTGATAACATTTCACAGTTGTACATTAGTTTTAAAAAAAGTATTTAATTTCCAACTTAACGAACATAAATGGTTAAAAGCATATGGATTTCCCAGTTTTTCTTTAAGACATTGTTAGGAATTGCTCATGGTGAACAGTTGATCAAGTGTCTCCTGTCAGACCAGCTGAGAGCTATCTAATGTGGTGGGACAGGGCCTTGGGCCTCCAGTTCTGTGTCTTCTATGCTGCTGCTCTTGTTGAGGACAGGATAGTAGAGTGTGTTGTTAGGTGTTGTGAACTCGGGAGAGTGACTGCTGGCCTTTTAATCTTCCTTTTACCACTTCCCAGCTCTGTGACTCTCTGCCCCTCATCCTCATCTATAAAGTAGGGGTAACAGGGACTTTCCTGGCAATCTAGTGGTTAAGACTCCATGCTTCCACTGCAGGGGGTGCGGATTAGAACCCTGGTCGGGGAACTAAGATCCTACATGCCCCGTGGCCAAAAAAAAAAAGGTAGTGCTGACAATAATCACCTCCTTCCGAGGGTTGTTTGGAAGATTAAATGAAACAATCCAGATAAGGAGCTTTACACAGGGTAAGAGCTGGGTACCTGTTAGTTGCTAGTATAATTACTATTGTTATTATTATTACTTTACAAAGCAGAAGCTAGACATAATGTGTTAATTTCTTTTGTTTTCTGTGGTCTTCATTCATATAGCCCCTCATTCTGAGATTCTGGATGTGAATTACCAATATTATTTCCGTAATCATTTTGATTTTCTTACAGTATAGGAAGAATAGATCCTCTGATATTCATTGTGTTTTGATCAACAAAATCCTATTCCATGGCTCTGCATCAGCTTGGAAAAGAATTGATTTCTTTTTTTGTAGACAAAGTATTCTGTACTACATTGACTCCACTTTTTTCAAAGAATTTAATCTGTATTTTATATATGCTGACAGAAATTTTATAAAATTTCTCCCCCCAAGTCATCTGGTTGAAATTGTGTATTTTAAAAGATGAAATAGCCTTATTAATAACCAATTTAAAAAGTTTTACATTTCACTAATGGCTTTGTAATAAAATGAGCTAGTTTTTAAGTCAAGTGACAAACACTCTGTGTCTGTTCAATCTTCTCCTTCTATAGCGTTCTAAATCTCAAGTTACCTCAGTACAAATGCAGCTTGACTACAGTGAAACCATCTAGTTTAACACAGCGTTTCTACAGTTGGATTGAAAACGAGGCTATTTCCCCTCTCATTCCTCTTCCAAAATAGTTGTTCATATCTTTTCTTCTAATGTGGTTCCACTTGTGGAACTGCCTCAAAGCAAATCTCGGGCTGTGTGCAGCGGAAGGAATGTAAATGTTTTCCCTGGGGACACATTGTCAATAGGTATTTGTGTCCTAGAAAATTTGAATGTCATGTTACCTTTGAATCGCGGCTCCTTTTCATTCTCCTTCCTGGAGCATCTCACAGGAGATAGCTTCACTTTGGTACACTTTTACCTGGACTAAATGATCACAGCTTAAAGAAAAAAAAAGTAAATAGTGATATTTGTGCGACTGACGAGCCCAACTAGATAAAGATATTAGGTCACGTCATGCTATATTCAGTTACCTTGCAGCGTGATGCAGTTAGCTTGTAAATAGGGCAATAAGAAACGAACCGGCAGTGAACTCCAAAGTAGCAGTTTTAATTTATTGTGATTTATTAATTTCTTTCCCCTGATTTCTGTAGTCTTCTTCCATTCTCACCGTTTCTCTCCCTTTTCTTAGTATTTAAAATATTCCTGTCTCAATGTTACTCTTCTGATTACATAAGTCAATATTTCTTTTTTTTTTCCCTTAATATTGTTCTTTTGGGTATGCCAGATCCAGTGTCAATGTGAATAAAATTCAAAGTTTAAATCAGAAAAAAAAAAATTCCTGTCTCCCCTCCCTGCCCTTTTTTGAGCAATATTCTATTATTAAAAAAAAAATTAAGCATGCATTTATTACTTGTGGGGAAATGCAGCATTTGAAGACCTTTTCCCTGCCAGCTAGTAGATGTGTGGTCCCACTGTGTTTTGGTGTGTGTTTATTTTAATATTAGAATTACCAACTGAAAGCTATTAATACTCTAAGAAAAGTATAATTATGAAGGTAAATCTGTATCAAAAATTGCATGGTGTACCTCAAAGTCAAATATAATTATTAGGGGATAGTCTCCTATTTGATAATTATCCATTCATAGATTTGTACATAAAGTAGTGTTTTTAAAATTGTGTATTTTTAAAATTCATTCAATTTCCCACAAAGTATAATCCACTAGATTTTAAGCAAAATAACCCACTTTGGTATAATAGAACCACACCTATATCGAAATAACTAAAACACACTAAAATAGAAATATAATGTTTCTTTTGCCAAATATTATGATGACTCCTGCCAAGTCCTGGTGCCCACTGCCTTCTGGATCCAGTTGTCCTATTTTTAACTTTCCTGAGTACTCACCCCTGCCGAGGCCTGTGCATATGACAGCTACCTCTTTACCCTGTGGCCATTTGCAGTGGCAGTGGGAGCAGCGGTGATGCTACAAGTGGGCTGACAGGCTTGATGGGGCTGGGAGCAGCCTGCAGAGAAGGGCAGCTCACAGGGAGTGGTGCTGGGCCTGGAGGCTGCCCTCAGAGGGCTTAGAGAGTAGGATGGAGTATCAGGTCAGGAAGGAGACAGGCTAGACCAGGAGGGGCACAGTGCAGGTGTCACGGGGACTAGCTACGAATCATAAAGGTTTACATGGCCACCACAGACCTGTGGGGGAGGCATTAGAGAGGTAATGGGTCACTGGACACCTAGCAAGCACAATCTCATTTGGGGAGTGAGGGATGAATTCATTTAATGCAATTTCTCATGAATGAAGGAGTCACCTTCCCATCAAATCAAATATCTACAGATTTTAATGCAATTTTGATATTGGTGTATGTTATTAATGTTCATTCAGTTATTTTTTAGCCAGCATGCATTTAGTATTAAATGCTTGTTAAAGCAATATCATTTTTAATTATAGTATACATAGTAGCTAATAAGTTAAAACAATACTATATAGCACCGTCAGTGATACATATGGCTAATGATTAGCAACTTTTCTCAGAGATTTACAGTAATATTGATGACTTAGTCTCCATTCCAATTAATAGTGTATGTAATAGTGTACTTTGTTTTAGCTTACTTTGAACACTTACTTGGCCATTGGGCAGATGACAAACTTAACTCTTCTGGTGTTTTTTTCTTTTTGGCTGTGCCGCATGGCTTGTGAGATCTTAGTTCCCTGATCAGGGATTGAACCCGGGCCCACGGCAGTGAAAGTGCTGAGTCTTAAAACCACTGGACCACCAGGGAATGCCCAAACTTAACTATTCTGTTACGGAAGATAACATTTTCTTTAGGGACTTGCAGTCGCGGAGCTAGTACGAGTTATAGTAACCCTGTACTGCGAAGAAGGACAGCATGTTTCTCACTTCAGGTCCTATATTTTAACATGTAGATTTTATGGCTCTCATTCTTATTTGAGTTATTTTGTTTTTTAGATTGTATTCAAATTGCACAGGCTCTCATCCTGTAGGTTTTTCCTCCTTTTACGATTCCCAGCTTTTTGCCGTCTGAACTGAATGCTTCCTCAGTATTGCTGAGGTGTAGCCTTTACTTGATCACAACACGCTGTTCTTCTGCCCTTGGCCACCACGTCCTGCTCTTTACCCCTGTCTAGCTGCCGGGGATCATTTCTGGAAGGACAGGTGTGTGCTGACGGATCCCTGCTCCTGCTGGAATCGTTCTGTTTCATTTGTGATCCACAGGGAGAGCAGTGACCAGCTAGAGGCTTTTCTTAAGCAGAAGCCACATGGTGCTCCGAATGGAAGGTTTTTGCAGACTGGGGTTTGTTACAGGCAGGAGAGGCTGGCGCAGGAGTCTTGAGTGAGCGCTTTGACACACCGAGTAACAGCCCATTATCACTTGTGCTGGTGTCAAAACAATACCGCAGTTTGAAGTGCAGCTCAGCTTACTCCTGCTGTCACACATGCTCCCTCGTAAGTCATTAGAGTGTTGGCGTGGACTCTTTCCGGGAGCAGTCAGAGATGCATTAGGAGAGGGGGAAGTGTTTATTAATTCAATTTAAGAAGTGCTATTCATCATCTGCTCTGTGTCAGGCACTGTGCCGGGGTTGGAGGTGGGGCTTCCATGCCAGAATGACAAGGTCCTGCCTTCAAGGTGCCTCTTGCCTAGGAGAGCACACGAGTGCAGGGGCTGTCGTAAAGAGTAATCTTGGAGGGGGCAAACAAAATTACTTTGAGAGTTCAAAATGGGGAGAAATCTTACCAGGTTGGAGGGATCCATTTAGACTGATGAGGGAAGTGATATGTGAGAGGAGCCTTGACAAGACTGTAGGATTTTGATGGGCAGAGATGAGGTGAGAGAGGCAGTTGGCAGGGAGTTCTGTTTAGCTGGTAGGCAGGATGTGTTCAGGGGCGATATCAGGACTCAAGAATCTATCATAAAGAGCTTTGGATGCCAGGTTGAAGAGTTAATGTTGATTTAGTGGTCTCCTGCTTGAGACCTCCGCTGAAAGGTTTTTGAGTCTGGGCAATGATATGTTAGGAATATGTCAGTGCATAGTAAGATGTTAGTTTAGGTATTAATCAGTTAAGATTGCAAGTGACTACATGTAGCAGAAACTCTACGGTGGTAGTTTAACCAAATAGGGGCTTTATTTGTCTTACGTAGTGACCAATCCAGGATAATACAGTATTTCCCAGTGCTGCCAGGGACACAGCCTCCAGCTCTCTTCCTGGCTTCTCTTCTTATGTTTGCAAAATGGCTGCTGTACCTCTAGACATCCAGTGCAGATTCCAGGCAGGAAGAGGGTGGGGAAAGAAGGGCAAAAGGCCAAATACCTCTCCTCATGAAGCTCTGTCTTTATTATTCTGGAAGGGATTTCATCCCCTAGGACTTTGTCATTTATCTCAGTTTCAGGTCTAGAGAGCCTGGGAAATCAAATTTTTTATTTGATACAGTGCTTCTAAGAAAAAAAATTGGGATTCTTTGGGAAGAAAGAAAGGGAGAGTGGATATTGGGTAGATAAGTAGCAGTGTTGGCCCACAGCTTGTTTGTGAATCTATCGTGGGAAATCAGGGAAGACTGAGAGCAGAGGGGCAGAAAGCTAATCGTGCCAGCAAGGATTTCTGATTAGATTCAGAGAGGAAAACTTCAGAGTTTGGTTTCAGTTTTAGGTTTGCTTAGTGAAAGACTATGGGACAATGAGTTAGGGAAACTAGGCTTTAAATCTGGCACTATTATTAAAAATGCATGTTTTTGAAGAAGTCACTTCTCTGAACTTCAGTTTTCTTATCTATAAAATTGAGGACTTCAAAACCTGTGAGCCAAAATCTATGATGCTAAGAAATGATTGCATATGTGCTTTTGAATACTATTTTCAGATTAAACACTGAGTAAGTTATAAAAATAAACATACGGATTATAAGATATAAATTTTATTTAGAAATGTTTTCTTCTAATTTGAGGAACCAGAGAGCTAGCAAAAGCATTTCATGTATTAATTTTAAATAAATTTTTTAAAACAACATTGTAATATTCCTTGGCACTGGTGTTTTCTGTTATCAACTATACTTGCATTTAGTTACTGTAAGGGAAGTAGGAGATAACAGATTCACCCCTGAGCCCCTGCTCTAACAGGATTATTTATAATGTGACAATTTATTACACGGTCTTTTCCTGATAAATAGCTCAATTACATTCTCCATGTATTTTACAGTTCCATCTGGGACAGCTCGTACCATGCAAAGCAAACTTGCACAGTTTCTATTTTTCATCTGTGACTTGTTCCCGTTAGGGGAGGTGTTGTCTCTTTTGATCCATCCCTGATTTCCTCCCAGACCCACCATGACAAGGTACACATGCCTAGCTCAGATGTGTCCACATTGTTTTAAGTAAGGAGGGAGATTCAAAGAAATAGAAAACGTGGCCGCTGCGCTTGAGGGACTTATTACTTAGTTGGGAAGAGAAGACAAAGACACATAGAATTGAGAACAGTACAAAAGACGAACTAACGAAGTGCTGGAGCAGGCATTGTCGTCCCTGTGTGTTGGGGGGTGGGTGTGTGTTAGTGGGGCAAGCAGCCCTATGAGGGGTCCTTTCCTGGCTCACTCACTTGCTTACTCTCTCACCTTTTTGGGGGCTTTTCTTTTGTCCTGAGAGTTCTTGTAGCTTTGATTTCTCCCTTTCTGTCGCCTCTTTCTGTTTGGTCTACAGAAATGCTCAATCAAGACGGCCCCAAACTGAAATAGAGATTCTCAGTATTTATTCCCTGACTCAGGCTACCACCATATTCTATCTTTTCCTTGTTAAATGTATTCAAAGTTTGCATCACTCCATTCTTCTAATCTAGCTTCCATCCATCTCAAATCACTTTTCACAGTGCTTTTCTAGTCACCAAATTTAGGGGCCCCATGATCTAGCTTGTCTTCTTTTCATCCCCTTCCAATCATGTAACGGCTTGGGTTTTCTGCCCTCATTCAGAGCTGAATTTATCATTGTTCCTCAGATGCACCATACTCTTTCGTGAATCTTTGTCTTTATGCATTTTCTGAAATGTTTGCTCTCTCTCCAGGTTACGTGGAACACTTAAGAACCGATTACAATTGTAGTTTTCATCCTAGGAGGATCATCCACTGTCCATTCACCAAATAGCATTAATTAGTGCTTTCTTCTCTATGCTCCTAGCGCACTTATCTTTGTAACAGCAGTTAGCACGATAGATTATAGTTTATCTGTTTACCTATCTTTTCTCCCCTGGTCTGTGAGTTATTCTAGTCTACAGACCATGTACTATCCACACCCACTGCTTGCCATACAGTCCATACTTTTGATACATTATAATCACTCTTATTGCTAAAATACTGGCTTTAGAGTCACACTGCCGGAGTGCACATGTTGACTACCACTTGCTTGCTTTGTGACATTGAAAAAGTGTGCAAACTTCCATGAACCTCAGTTTGTTTATCTGTAAATAAGAATAGTACCTACCCTCATAATGTTGTGAGGATGGCATACAAGTAATGTTCTTAGCATAGTGACTAGAACATGGTAGGTATTCATGTTAATAGAATATTTGTTAAAAAATATGTTAATAAATAGAACAATACTCATTTGGTGGTAATACTGTCTACCGCCTCTTTCACTTTTTGTTTGAATGTAAATATAAGCAAGGAAAATTAAAGGGGGTTGTCATGCATAAATATGCTGGGTGAGCTTCTGGATGACAAACTCTACTCAATAAAGATGAGATCTTTATCATAAGAAGAAAGAAACTACACAAGATCAGTAAATGACATTTATTAGCAGTTACTATTTGAGCTTCTTTAATTAGAAAAAAGCCGCTAGGCATCTAAGATCACTAATAGAGCTTTAGAAGTAAGAGGCACGAAGGACTTTTATGACTTTTTAGAAAACTTTGTATTTTTGTATTTACAAAGGTGAATGTAAATGTTTTACCAGGCCTTAAGTGTATGTTTTGATCTACTTTTACACTTATTAACTGCTTATAGTAGGAAAATTCATCATAGGTTTTAACACTTGCTTTTATGATAACCTTATGATGTCATTCTTGTGTAGTACATTGCATTAAAAAATAAAGTGACCACCCTGAGAAGTCAGTTAAAATAACGGAGCATTCATCTTGAACTGCAGCCTAAAATATTCCATAGTTAAAGTTGTAACAACATGCACTGGGAGGTCAGTTTTTCAGAGTTGTCATCTCCCTTCAAGATTGGAAATTGGTAAAGATGAGAATCCCCAGCATTCTTTGTCCAATTCTTTGGGAAGATGATACTGGAAAATACTGAGTTCTGATAAATGAGGCATTAATAGGTCCTATTCTGACTGTCGGGTTATTTGCATTGAGGAATGGGTGGGTGATCTGTAATAGCAGTTTAACTCAAATACCAATTGAGATGAGAGTATTCCGCCCCAGGAACAATGGCTCGTTTTACAATGTGGCCACAAAATTCAGCATGGTTGATCCTAGCTGCCTCAAATATCATTAAACTAATCTCAGAGCCTGGGATTAAGTTTGGCTGACCAAGTGTCCTTTTCAGGTCAGAGTTCAAGGAGTCCTGGTAAAGTTTCAGGGAGCGGGGAAGACAACCTGCTCTTGATATATTTTCAACAAAGATTTTGTTCTACAGAGTTTTAACAATCCCTCAAATACCCTCAACTGCTAAAATAACACAGAGAAAGGCAGTTCATAGTCTCTAAAATAGTCTGTTTACACAGGTTATTAATGACTCTGGCCTATAGAGTGTGTACAAACCAAAAAGAAAAGTCAGTGGGGTGGGGGATGGCATTGATGGAGAGAGAAGGAGCCGTGCTGACGCACTTCCTCTCTGCTTCATTCTTTGCACTCCTGTGATTAAATCCAGACTTAGCAGCGGTATCATTACATTGGGAAGATGAGCCACAGACTCTTTTGAAGTTGAATTTCTTAACATTACCCCCTGCAGTAGAAAGGGCATTCGCACTGTGACCAATCTTTAAAAACAAACCAATGCTAAACAGCATGCATATTTTAAGCAAAGATTCCTCCTTTATAAAAACTTGACATTTGTTGCAGGTGGTGTTATAACACCATGGTATAGAAAAATCTAGTTTTGATTTTTTAAGTAAGGTATTGAAAATATAAAGTAGGCAGAGCTGTAGGGCACAGATTAATTTAGCCATGATAAATGTGTTAATCCACCATCTTGTCCATGGAAAAAGCTATTCCTCAGGGAAGTGGTATTAACTGTGCAATATCTTATAGCTGAATATTGCTCTGTAAAATGTTGGAGATTAACACACGATCTGAATTCAGCTTTCTACCTATTATTTTATTCAATGCCTTTTGTACATCAATAAATCTACTATAAATTCCCTCCCCCTCCAGTGCAGTGTCGATCACAGCTGAGTAGTGTGTAGGGCTGCCTGTGAAAAGGGAAAAACTGGAATGGACTCTTAGGATTGGGGTTGAGCCCTAAAACATAATTAGAGATCATCTCTTCCCACCTCCCACCATATTCAGGAATCTCCTCCAGTTTCTCTGGTGGAGTGTTACTAGCCTGTGCTTCTAGGGATGGGGAACTCACTCCTTGTCGAGGCTATAGATGTCTGTCACGTTGCTCTAGTTTTATCATTTCCTGAGGATTGTAAAAGAAAAAAGGAAATAGTCTTCAGACAGAGTGTACCAATACTACTTCCTTTGTAGGACAGCTCAGATATTTGGAAAGTAACGATCATGCCCTCTCTAAGACTTCCTTTCTGTCGGCTAAACAACCACAGATGTCTGCGTGTATATTTGGTCCCTTTTCTATCCTTTCATGCTCTGTATCACCCTTGTCTTTGGTTGCTCTCTAGTTGTCCATGGCCCTTTGAAACTAACTCATCTCATTACCTCACATGTGATCTTGACTTTCTAGAAATGCATTAATTGTTTCTGGCAGATGTTCACAGTAGTGGCTCATGTTGAATAACCTTAATGTAATCAAGATTTTTGTTCTTTTGTTTTTTCCTCAAGAATTTAGAGAAGGTCAAAATTTATATATATATATATATATATATATATATCTGTCGTATATATTGTATATATATCAGTATACATGGCACTAATATATTAATTCTTGGTAAATTTCATTTTGCCTTATTTATTCAAGTGTTAATGGCCCGCTGAGATAATTTTTTAATTAATTAATTAATTTTTTGGCTGCGTTGGGTCTTCATTGCTGTGCGCAGGCTTTCTCTAGTTGTGGTGAGTGGGGGCTACTCTTTGTTGTGGTGCGTGGGCTTCTCATTGCGGTGGCTTCTCTTGTTGTGGAGCACAGGCTCTAGGCACGCGGGCTTCAGTAGCTGTGGCTTGCAGGCTCTAGAGCACAGGCTCAGTAGTTGTGGCTCACGGGCCTAGTTGCTCCGCGGCATGTGGGATCTTCCCAGACCAGGGCTCGAAGCTGTGTCCCCTGCATTGGCAGGTGGATTCTTAACCACTGAGCCACCTGGGAAGTCCTGAGATAATTTTTAATCTAAATTATATTATCAACTATATTGGTTTTGTGGACTCTACACATTTTATAAGCATCTTCATCCAAATCATTAGCAAAATGTTGAATGGGCAGGGCCAAACACAGAATGCTGGGTCATAACCCTGAAGACCACCTTGGAGGCTGACTGTTTACTTGGAGACTAGTTATTATTGAGCAAGGCATAAACTACCTAACTGTACTGTCTGTCTGGTCCACTAAGGTATCATGAAAGCTTTTCTCAAATATTTCTGCCATTCTTATACCCCTGGTCAAAGGACATGATTTTAATTTGGCTTTATACTTTCTTTGTGGACTGAACTTTTTTTGATTCTTACATTTTGAACTTGGAGTTAACAGTTTGACTTGTTCTGGAATTCTTCTATTTCTTCATGATTTTATGTATGTATGTATTTACTTATTTTTACTATTGGATATCACATGTACAAATTCCTCCAATACCCTGGCATGTGAGTTTTCTGGGCCAGGAGACTTACACTCGTTTACAGCAGCCCAATGTTCTTTTTTTTTTTTTTTTTTTGAAATTAATTAATTGATTTATTTATTTTTGGCTGTGTTGGGTCTTCGTTTCTGTGCGAGGGCTTTCTCTAGTTGCGGCAAGCGGGGGCCACTCTTCATCGCGGTGCGCGGGCCTCTCACTATTGTGGCCTCTCTTGTTGTGGAGCACGGGCTCCAGACGTGCAGGCTCAGTAGTTGTGGCTCACGGGCCTAGTTGCTCCGTGGCATGTGGGATCTTCCCAGACCAGGGCTCGAACCTGTGTCCCCTGCATTAGCAGGCAGATTCTCAACCACTGCGCCACCAGGGAAGCCCCCCACTGTTCTTTTATGGATTTATTTCCTATATTAGCTTTCAGGGCCTTCTCAGCCATTGTTCTAGCATTTCTAGTTTGAAGCTTCTTTTGCTTTAGCAGAAGAAAATGGGGATAGATGGGTAATTGGGTAGTTTTGCCTCCAGTCTTTTCATCTTTTTACATGATATCATCTCCCGTAAACAGTTGTCCTGTCTTTTCGTAGATCATCATTTGATCCCTGATTTTACCAAACACCTTTGTGAATGTTAGCAGGTTTCGTTTGTCTCAGGTGTTTCTGGGCTGTGACCTCTTCGTTAAGATTCTTTTAGAGATTCCTGCTTATTTCTCCACGCTACTTTCTCCACTTTTTATGTAATTTTCAAGTTTTAAGCTCATAGGAGAACTTCCTAAGCAGCCACACAGAAGGCTTTCTAGTGCAATGTTCAGATCCTGACCTCATTTCTTACTAGGGGAGCTGACCTTAGGAGAGTACCTGAAATTCTCTACACTTCATCTCTAGAATGGGTTCAGAGCCCACCTTACTTTAGGACAGTTTTAAAGATTAAATGAGATTATTTTAATGACCAGTGAGTGGCATCATATTCAATGAATGTTATTCTTATTACTATTATTTTTCATGACGATGCCCATTCATATTCTTTCCCAGTTTTGTGACTGTACAGGCATTTTTACAGCCTCACATCTCTTTTAAACCATCTCCCTCAAAACAGCACTATCCGCAGAATCACACCCATACTTTCTTTCAGCTTTTTGATGTCTGCTTTCCTAAGCTATAGACTACATACCTCTTTCTAACAATGTCATTGCTTAACGTACTGTAAGTTTCAGGAGAAGCGGGCTTTTGTACCTCTGAGACTCCTATGGCTCCATATCTTTCAAGTTTATTCTTTTGATTTAAGCCCAGCATAGTTTAGCTTCATAAAGGTGTTCCATGTGCTTTCCATAGTGAGTGCCATGAGCCAGATGACTTCTGGGGGTGGCTTATGGCTCTTAAGATACTAAGCTCTCAGAAGGCTCTGTGGAAACCTCTGTTCTTCAAGGGGGTAGACTGTCAGCTGAGAATGTTGGTATTTCCCTGGGTTTTCTCACAAAGGACTGCACATGGTGAAAACTAAACGTATTATTAGCATGTAGGGCTGGGAATTTAATGGGCTTAGGGAAAAATAAGTAAGAATTGTGGAAACATAATTATGAAAATATAGTGTTTCACCGTGTTTACATTTTAACTTCCTACCTTGTTAGGTGTGTTAATTGTAAAGACTGCCTGCTTTTTATCTGTAGTATGCAGAGAATAAATAATAGTACTTACCACGGACCATGCAATATTCATATAATTAAGCATTCCTAAATTTTTGGAATTCCTAAGTAAGAATGAATTTGAAAGTGTCTGGCCCTGAGAGCTTTTTTTCTTCTTTTTTCCTTTTTAAGAATATATATTTATATATAGAAATAAGCATGTGGAGTTTGATTTCTTTACCATGAATAATTGTACTAAAATATTTCTAGGACATGTTCTAAGTTTGCAGCTCTATGTGCGAAGGTTCAGAGAATACTTTTGAGGAAACTCCTTTCGTTTTCCCTGAAAAAATGATAGTGGTGGAGTACTTAAAAAAAATGTAGCTCCCCTCTGTCACCCATCACTTGCCTGTTCCCTCTGGCCTTCCTACACTTCCCCTGGGGAGACACTCTCTATTCTAGTATCTCCCTGAGAGGCCTGCTTGGCTGTGAGGTAATTCTGTAAGTGCAGATTCCTGGGCTCATCCTGACCTGGTGCATCCTGTCCCGTGGTGGCAGACCCCAGAATCTTCATTTTCGTAAATTCTTTTTTTGGTGGGGGGGGTCTCATGTCCCCAAGTTTTGAGAACCACCTCTCCAGTCCAATTGTCGTTGGCTTCTATAATGTCAGATGAAACCAACATTATGCAGTGTTCCTTCCGAAGTGCTTTGTTGTTGAAGAACAGGCTGCTGGTGGGCCAGAACAGATTGTCACCATGTAAATGGGGTGTCAAGGGACATAATTTTATGGGCTCACACCTATCTCTCAGCCAAAGACATTTCAGGTTAGTCGTGTGCCTGCACTGGTAAAGGAATATAGTCTCATTTGAACTGGGACAACCCTAGTTCTGGGTACATTCTGTGGTATTATATTTGCCAACTCATATTCAGCCCATGCATTTATAATTACTCAACTGTTTCCATGCATTGAGTCATTGCAGAAAAGCCGCTTCTTTGTAGAACCTCATTAAGATTTCAGCTGCTAACAGATTTTATTTTACAGTTCCAGCTTTCATGATATTAAGATATGGAGATTTAGGCTTCTGGGAGGGGTTATTTACAAGTTTAAAGCTCTTAGCTATGGGAGCATCACAGTTATTTTAAGGGCATAACCAAAAAGGGGAAAAAATGGGTAGTCCGGTATTCTAATCAAAGTAATATAATACTTCGAAGGCAAAAATAAAGAATGCCAAATAGCTTTTTAAAAAATTACTTGTTTGGGATTTGCATGATTTTATTTAAAATGTCTTTTAATTTAACGCAATGTTTTTATAAATGTTATTTAAAATTCTGGGGGCCTAAAAAGACTTACATAGCATTAAAAGCACTATTCACAGTGTTCGTATTTTTTTAAATGAGTATACTTTCTTTATGCTAAGTATACATGGTAAATGAATAATCTCTGGCTTAACTGGCATATTTTTCTTTTGTGGTTTCACCCAAAATTATACTGAGCCATTTTATATCCTGTATTGCTCTTTACCATGGTACTTAAAAACTTTCTTCTAAATAATGTGCACTATTTTAATTAAGGTAAGTAACCATTAACTGAGAGTTATTGGTTATGTCAATTAGAGCTGCCACTTATATTTTATCTTCTATCTGTTAACATAATAATCATTCTTTAGGCAGCCCACAAAGGGAAGTGAGCTAAATCAGAGCAAGCAGGTCCATGTCAGGAGTCAGGAGTGTTAGCCTTTGAGAAGTTCTTATCTCCTTCCTTGTCATGATGTTACCATTGCTTTCACTGAATAGGCATTGGCTGCTTGTCCTGTTTGTTAACCCTCTTTAGTATTTCCAAAGGGGAAGTCTTACTCATCCAGCACTCAGGGGCCCTTCTTTCCCTCACTGGGCATCCGTCCAGGGATCATTTACTTGCTGATTTGTCCCTGGTGTCCTTGCCTTACCTACTCTTTCTCCAGCCAGGTGATAAGAAGCCCCTTGTTGACAGACATTGTTTTCTGACTTCTGTGTCCCCCTGTGGTTTGGTGTCCTGCCATCCCAGGAGGCACCGTGTAGATGTTGGCTGAATAGAGGATGAAGACTAGGAGAGGAGTAAATTTCTGCTAACTGACCAGATTGATTTAATTTGTTGGTGTTCCTGTCCAGCCACTTTGAATATCAGGCTTTCTTGCTTAATATCCTTTTAGGCAACATCGGAACTGTTCATGTTTCTATCTAAAGTTTTCTAAATTGGACGATTTCTCATCTGAAAATAGTCTAGAATTTATAAAAGAACAGAGATTTCTGAATGCAAATAGCTTCCTTTCGTGTGTAGGTTGTTTTGCTTAATAATTTGCAAGGAAAGCACAGAATTTTAACAGCAATAAATTCATCGATTGTAGGAAGTTTGAAAAATACAAAACAGTGGGAAGGATAAAGTAAAATTGCCCTTTGATATCACCTGTGTGTGGTCCAAGATATTTCTTATCTTAAAAGTTTTGCTGATAAAGTTAAAGATTTCTACATCCCTTTTAGTTTCTTTTCCTTTCCCTCCTCATAGGCACAGGACTATATCTGTGTATACTTAATATAGCAAACATTTTCCGAGGCATTAATTTTTAATGATTTCCTAACGTTGATGGTGTGGGTTATACCATAATTTACTTAACCATCCTGTTTTTTTAGGCATTTAGGTTGTTTAGAGCTTTTCATTTTTACAGATAACTCTTTAATAAATATCTTTGTATTTGATGTCCTTCTGTGTTTATGACTAATTGGAGTAATGTTCAATACTTTTAAAATTCTCGACTATATTCCCAGGTGACAAATTCATGATTAATTTTCACTGATATTTAAGATGTTAAATTGTCAGACTTCAGACTTTAAATTTAACTTAAAACTTAATGAGTTTTCTTGTTATTATAGTTAACCTGGAGTTAGAAAATACTTTAAGTAGAATTCGGGCTGGTGAAGGGCTTTATTGTCCTGATTTAAGGGTCAAACTGAAGAATTTATAAAGCACGCCTGCAATTACAAGACAGCTATATCTGAGTATTCTAAGGTATAGCAGTCATTTAAAATGCATAGCATTCATAATATTTAAATGTTTTATTATGAAATATGCCACACTCACACAAGAATATGTCATGTATACGCTTAACACTAAAGAGTAGACAATAAGACAAGTACCCTTGTATTCACCACTCTGCTTAGGAAATAGAATATTACCAGTACCTATGAAACTTCTTCATGTTCTCAATATGATTGGTGTTTGTTGTCATCTGTGTTTGTGTTTGTTTTCAATGTCAAGGAGCTCAGTGATACTGGGTAAGAAGATTTGTAAATGTTTAATCTTCTTCAGTTCCACTGCTTCCATCTCATCCAGTTGACCATCCCTTCTCACCTAGCCTGTTGCAACAGCCTCCAAACTGGCTTCTCTGCCTTTCACTCCTGAGCCACTTTAGTTCAGGACCTCAACACAACACTGCCTCCACCCCAGCCTGCCAGAGTCATGGCTTAAATGCAAAAACTGAATAATGCCATTCATCTGCCCAAAACCCTTCCCTGGTTTTCTGTTTGATTTAGACTAAAATTCAAATACTTGCTGTGACCTGCAAAGCTCTTGCTAACCTGTCCTGGCCTCCATCCTTAAGCACTTACTCTCCCCATTTCTGCTCTCAGCCACACGGGCCTTCTTTAAGTAAGCCTAGGCCAGATCTTTCCTGCTTCATGACTGTTTACATTCTTTCGCCCACTTTTGCTCACTACCCTGTTTTCACCACGTTTTAGTGAAAACTTTCCTTTTCATTCCTTGAGCCATTTTCCCTATCTGATTATTCTTTCTCATAGCATCCTATTATTTTGTGCTTAGCACTTGTTGAATTTTTCATTTTGTCTTTGCTTATTGGTTAGACCTAGTAGACTCTTAAGTTTCATGAGTGTAGGCACCATGCCTATCTTGTTCACTACCCTGTACTTCTAATACCTGGGTAAACACTCCAGAAATGTTAAAACAATTGAATGAAATAATTTAATGCTGCATTTGGAAGAGAATATTAATATTACAAAGCTTTTTATGTTCAAAAATGATATATGTTATTTTGGTCCAACAAAATACAACTGATTCAGTTCATTGAATTAGGTCTACATCCCTGTACCTCCTTTTGCTTGCATAAATATATTATTTTTAATTCTGACTGACCCATTTATTAAATGTGAGCAATTTAGGTTTAAATACTCCATTAGGGATTTATTTTCTCTCAAGTGCTTATCATAAGTATTTAAAATAGAAAGATTTAGGCAACATAATATAGTAGAAAGGATCTTGATATAATGGAAAGAATGTTGGCTTTGGAGTCATAAAAACTTGAGTTTAAATAGTAGTTATGCTGTTTGTTAGCTGTATAATCTTTGGAAACTACTTAACCTTTTTGTCCTCTGGTGTTCTCATCTGCAAAATGTGATGATAACATCTACCTTATTGGTTTGTTGAGAAGATCAAAGGAGGTAATATATGTTAAATCCTAGCGCTGTGCTTCCCACAAAATAGGCACTTAATTCATGATATTATTATTTTCATAATTATTATTAGAAGCTATGTGCCTATAGCAAGCTGCTTAATCTTTTCCTGCTACTATTTCTTAATCTGTAAAATGGGGATAATTCTTACTTTATGGGAATAACTTGAGGATTAAATGATACAATGTATGAGTGTATTGATGTAGGACATCTAGAGCAATTCTACCTGACTCATAGTTGACCCTCAATCAGTGAATAAGGGTGATTGATAAAAAAGGACTTGAGATCAAGTTACTTAGTGGGAATTTGGAGTCTTTAAATTCCATTGATTCATTCAGTACATATTTATGGGGTGTCTGTTTTATGCCAGGTGCTTGGCTCAGTGCTACAGCTGCAAGGATGGCTAAGATGCAGCTCCACGGAGTGGCCTACAGTTTAATGGGGAAAGGGGATTTTATATGAACTGTTTAGTAATTTATCTCATGAATAAATACCAGCATAGTGAGATTAATTATCTTGGGGGAATAGGAAAAGGGCTGTTCCATCTGGAGGTATTGTTGGAGTTGGATTTCAAAGGCTAAGCAGGAGTTCTTCAAAGGGTAAGAGGTGCCATGATATGGGGAAAAAATATCGGCTATGGCATCAGGCAAACCTGGCTTCCAGTCTCTGCCATTTAACATCTTTGCGATGTTAGGCAAGTTATTTAGCTTAATCTAAAATGGAGCCTCTCATATCTATGTCATAGGATTTTTGTGAAAGTTAATACAGTGAGAAAGTGTTCAGCTCATAGTAAGGACTTATATATGTGGGTTCTTTGCAACCACCTGGAATTTTGTCCTGTATCACAGGAAATTACAAAATGACCTCCACTCCCATGGGTCCATAGTTATACTGTCTTTATCTGGTCAAACATGAATTTTTTTCACTTGGTTAAATCTTTTTTAGATCTTTGTTTTTAAAAGTTCAAAGATTGACTGTTCATCACCACTTCAAATTCAATTTGTTAGAACATTTACTTGGCTCTTTAGGAGTTCCACTCTCACTCATGGTCAGAGAAAATACCGTCCTCCTTCCTCTGGGATTCTAAACAAAAAATCAGTCATTTTAAACTCTTTGTCATCCTGCTTACTCTTTATAATGTCAACAACAATGGCAGCTTACATTTGGTTAGCAGTTTAGAATTTACAGAGAACCTGAATTCATATTACTTCATTGAATGCTCTCAACAACCCTTGAGTTGGAGGCCATTATGATCTTGTTTACAGGGGAGGCGATGGAGAGGCACGGAGGGGTAAATGACTTGGTCTTCTGATTCTAATCCAGTACTTCTAACTTGATAGCACACCTGCCTTTCTCTTTTGCCTGTCTTCGGATCCCATCATTCCTTCCAAGGTTGCCAGCATTCATCCTCCTTTTTCCTTTAGACTGCAGCAGTCTTGTTTAGTTCTGTATGGCCCGGGTTATGCAGCAGTCTCCTATGACCTAGATTCTGTAGCTCTAGGAAAGCTTGTACCTGCCTTTTGTTGATTTTGATAGATTGGTATTTCTCCATAATTTCTTGATGCTCTCCAGTGGCTTCTCATTGCCCCGTGAAGCAACTTCAGGATCCTTTTACATTCCCCCTCAAAACCACCAGTGATTCTTCATTTCTTTTTTTGTTTTTAATAAATTTTTAAATTTTTATTTATTTATTTTTGGCAGCTTTGGGTCTTCGTTGCCGCGCATGGGCTTTCTCTAGTTGCAGTGAGCGGGGGCTGCTCTTTGTTGCGGTGGGCGGGCTTCTTTTGTTGCGGAGCACAGGCTCTAGGTGCACGGACTTCAGTAGTTGTGGCTCGCGGGCTCTAGAGCGCAGGCTCAGTAGTTGTGGCGCACGGACTTAGTTGCTACGTGGCATGTGGGATCTTCTTGGACCAGGGCTGAAAGCCGTGTCCCCTGCATTGGCAGGCGGATTCTTAACCACTGTGCCACCAGGGAAGCCCCTGATTCTTCATTTCTTGACCTTAATTCCACCATCTTGTTGAGGTATGGAGTGTACTTAAGATGTGGCTTCTCTGAAGTGGAGCCATTTTTCTTGTAACACCCTTGGGCTCCTCAACACCCTGCTAAGCACCTTCTACATGTCTTTCTAAAACAGCAGAAACCAAATTCTTCCATGATGGCTCTCTCTTGGGACACCCATGTCTATATTAACTCCATTTAAAAAAATTATTTGATATACTTACCTTTGTGAGTTTATTCTTCTTTTCTAGATTTTGTGTGGCTTACATTACTCATCATTCATTATTGCTGAGTTATTTTTCAGAGTCACCCAGGCTTGAACTGAATGACTTAGATTATAAATTCTTGGGATATAACGAGCACTGTCATTTTAAATTATTCTACGAGCAGCAGAAGCCAGTGTTGAGATGATAATGGTGATACTTAATATAATGTTTTTCTCTGTTAGACAGATCATAGGTTTATAAATAATGATTAGTCTTGGAATCTCTGCTAGCTGCAGCTTGTTTCCCACATTCAGGGTATATTTCCATTTAGCATGTCTTTACAAAATATAAAAACACTAAATTCAAATTCAAATTGATTAAAAATTATACTGTAGAGGATGTGAAGATCTATTACAAGATATGACTTTTTTTTTTTTTTTAAGCATTTGTGATCCCTGCCCACTCCTTTGCCTAGCACCTTTTATTTTGTTATCTTTGTTTTAGTAAATAGGCATTCAGGAAGATGGTTTTGCACAAAAAGAATGAAAATAAAGGCATGAAGGAAAATGTATGCACTACCATCTCCTTGTCTCTCCCTCTGAGATTTTATGTATGCTCAGCTTCAAAAACCAGTTTAAAAATAAAAAAGATGAGGGCGGTTGCAATCTGCTCCATTTTATGCAGATTAGGTATGGCCCTCAGGCACCTGCCAAATTGCTAATATGGCCTTCCAGTTGGGTCTGATTAGTGTCAACCCAGATCTTCTTTTCCATTGAAATAGAACTATATTTGCTGGGAATAAGTTAACAACAGAGGTGATATTTTCACTAATAACCGTGGGTATAACCGTGGGTATAACCGTTAGACTTGGACAGTTTCTCAGTGTAGATGAAGCAGACTAACCTGGGCATTTAGGATTTCCTTCACTTTATTTAGCTTCTACTCCCTGAGGACTTTGGGGTTTCCAGAGACCAGTGAGACTGTGACTTCCCTTTGTGCTATGATGACTTTGAAAGGTCATTTTCCTCTGCATTCCAAATGCAAAGTGTTATTGTCTTTTTTTTTTTTTTTTTTTTTTTTTTGGTAAAACACATCTGTAGGCTTTACATTTGCAAAAGCAAATACCTTAAATTGTCCAGAATGAATGTTTGTTTAAGGATACCCACTCTGGGCAATTGAGTTTTTGGATTATTGCAACAGTTATTTTCAGTGCCTCAGGGTGAAGCATTAATTATCTTCCAAAAAGATAATTGAGACAGCAAATATGGAAATCTCAAGCATCTCTTATGTCTCTATTAGAGCAGATTTTAAGGAAATATTTTGATAGCAATGATTGCATTTTGTAGGAAAAGAAGAATAAAAGATTTGCATGACCAAGCAGGGGCTGGAAGTTCAGGAAGAAAAAAATTGGGGCCCTATCTCCAGATTTGGGTGCATAAAGAGTTATAGAAAATAGAGTCAACTTTGTCAGTCATCTAAATCAAGCGCATTTTGAAAATTGCTGCATATTTAATGTGAGCAGTATCTCCTATGGAGTCATTTTGTAACTCAAATTATTTTTTTGCCAGTGGAGGAGCAAGAAACATATTAAATAGTTGACGTAGTCTACGTCATCATGACTAGACCAGAGAGAGAAGTAACTGTGCCCCAAATACTGTAATAAGTTCTTTACGTGGGTTTGCTTCACATGGAATGGTTTATGGATGAATAAAAAAATTTGTTTTTTAGAGCTCTTATTCTGGTTTATTATAAGCATTATTACATGCACCACCCCACCACAACATTTTGCGTAATTAATTAATTACCATCAGGTAATTCAGTAACAGGGACAAGAATTACAAAGCTCTTGTTGCTAATTTCTTTATTTTACTTGGTAAAATGCAAATTGAATGCTAAAATTAATAGTCATATAGATGTGATTGGGGAAGAAATTTGTAATCATTTTTGAACTCATAGTTCTTAGAACATAATCATGTTTCAGTATTACTATGCCAGCATTTTTTTGAGCCTCTACTAAGTGCCAGTCATCAGGTGAGGGCACTCAGATGAATGAGATAGTCTCTGATTGATTAAAACTAGTTATGAGATGTTTCCAAGTGTGTAAAAACCACAAATTGATAAATAAATGTCCATGGGCATTTAACTTAAGTACATTTAATGAACTGTGAATGATATGGAAAAGTATTTTATCAGAACTTAAAATTTAATAACTTATTCTTTGTTTCTGGTGTGAAATAATTTTACTGTGATATTGGATAACTTGGTTAACTGCTTTCTTCTAGTATAGCAACATAGCAATACCATGATAAACATAAAGTAAACACCCAGTTTATTGCTGGATCATTATAAAGTGAATATAATAATATACTGTTGAACAACTAAAATGAACATAAAAGGAAAATTTGGGCCCATGAAGGTACATGCTGCTTATTAGTATATGAAAGAGTAGACACGAAGAAAATCAGTCTTCTTGTAGTGAATATTTTCTATACTCCTCCCATATATTGTAGAATATATATGTTAAAACAACAAAATAAAATAACGAAAAGTGAAATAAACTGATCTTTTTTTTTTTACATTTGACTTAGTGATCTGACTATGTTTTTAAGATTTGTGATTTTTCCTTCCTGTTAGAGGTGGGAAGGTGATGGTGGCTTGATATTAGAATCAAAATGAAACACCACTCAAGATGTTTCAAGAATAATTGAATTAAAAGTCCGCTTGATATCACAGCCCCTGTGGGCTTCTTTCCAGCCTTTTTTTCTAATGGAACACAACAAAAATTTACAGTATTAGGTCTCATATAATCCCTGTCTTCTCCTTGTCTTCCTTACCGGTTTTTATTTTTTAATGCCCTGAATAAAAATAAGTCTGTTTACATTTTGAGGATCTTGTGTATCAATGATTCCTAGGGAATTTCTTAGTATTTATAATTAGATAATTTTGAAATTTCAGTACCTTGCTCTTAATTTTCAGAATACTTCCTGAATGAATTAGATTTATTTACTTATGTGGGTTATGCTAGGGGCTTAGTTCATATACAAATATATCTTTAAGGAGAGGAAATTACTTATTTGTGGAGGTATATAAACACTATATTTCTTCTATTTTGTGCTATGGAAATGCAAAATTGATCTGAGTGTAACTTACTTTTCTAATAATTGTGTTATTGTCTTTCATTCACATAAAATAACCCCTGGGGAAAGCCACTGTTAGCTAATAATTTTAATGTAAAGAAGTGATGAGCACAATTATATTTATTCAGGTAGTAGTCCATTAGTAGTCTGTAGGCAGCAGCTTTTGTTATTTTAGTTAGAAGTGCAGTTGGCAGAATGATATTCAGTTAAAAACAATCCTGATTGAGCCACGTTCCCTTTTTTGGTTGATATGAAAGCCATTGTTGTTTTGCTCACCAACTGGCAGACCTTCAATTATCCTGAATTTAGAAGTTGTTTACTATACTTTGAAAGTTTAAAAATGAGCCCTCCTTGAGAAACAAAAAGCTGGGTGCTTGCCATTTTTTAATTTTTTTATCGAAAAGTAGAATTTTAATGAAAGAAAAATCAATCCACCAATTCAATGTTGAGTTTATTTTCACAGTTTTGAAGTCTTAATGTATTTTTTAAATGATAGTAATCAAAGCCACCATTATTGGGCCCCAAAGTATTCGGGCAGTGTTTTGACTTAGAGTGTCAGAGCTGCGAGGGGGAGATCATCAGTAAGTCTCTGTGGGTGGGGTGGATTCCTTGAGAAGATTTGGCTTGAGGGTTTCAATCCCTCAGGCCTTTCTCCGTGGCTTCAACAGCTGTCTAGAATATCTGGTCTTCCTGGATGTCCAGGGTGCCAAGAGTGTGAGGGCTCAATTTTCTACTTGTTGAGGGTTAACAGGATGCTAGGGATGGAGTCCGGGTAGGAAACATCAGTTGAACCTGCCAGGTGAGCTAGTGCTGCCCATGGGCCATTGGCAGAGTGGCCGGCCCCCTTCCCTCCTTCTTCCCTTCCCATCTCTCCTTCTTCCCTTCCTCCCTCCCTTCCCATCTCTCCTTCTTCCCTCCCTCCCTTCCTTCCTTCCTTCCTCCCTTCCTCCCTCTTTCTTCCCTCCTTCCTCCCTTTCTCCCTCCCTTCCTCTCATATCTTTGTGCCTCTACCGTCTGCCAGGAACTGTGCTTACAGTCTAGTGAGGAATCGAGACAATAACTATTTACAAGTGCAGAGGATCTCTGGGATGCTTTGCAGCAGAGGGCAGGGGTGAGATGCAGTTCCTGACATCCCTCTCAGATTGCGGCCACTCCTAAAGATGGTAAGGTGGAAGCTCAAAGAAATTAAGTGACTTGCCCCAGTCACTGAGAGAACAATTTCCAAGCCCAGGCTCTTTTGACTACGTCAGGTGACTTGCCATGTTGGCCAGTGACAGTTTAGAAGATTCACGTTTTTGCTTAAGTAAAAACATTGTAAAAAATATAATGCTTACCTCTTTTATGTTAACTTACAATTCATGAACGCCAGTGTATGTTTATACAGCACTTTATAATTTTCAGTGCCATTTAGCTCATGTTATTTTATTATAATTACCATTTTGTGAGTCAGTCAGGGGAATTTTTGTTGGTGGTGGTTTTATTCTGGTTTTGCTTTTAAATCCCCATTTTATAGAAGAGAAAATAGGTGCCCAGAGAGGTTAAGTGAGTTCCCCATAGGTGCAGAGCTACAGCCAACAAGGTTCAGATCCAACACCAGACCTGGGTATCCTGATTCCCAGTCTGCTGCTCTTTCAGACAGAGTGGCTTTCTTGTTTCATGACTGTCATGCACACACTGTATTTTAGGCATCCTCATGCTTATGGGGCTGTAGCTAGGGTTGTATGAACAGTTAAACTGACACGGCCCTTGCCTTCTGGCAGCATATAATCTAAATAAGGTAAAGAGTTTCTGGAGTTTATGCCTATACAGGAAACCGTTTTCTTCTGCTATCACCTATTCTGCCCATGCCATATCCTGCAAACTTAAGGGGGTCTGTAACTTTGTTACAATGCACTCCTAACTCTATTTTCCTTCTCACGTGCCAGAACTTTCTCCTTTCTCTTTGCTTATCCTCCTTGACAGTACTGAGGGTGTTTGCTGGTGAGTTGGAAAAAAGGAATCTGGGAATCTCTTGGTTTCCTGCCCTTCTTTTGAGGAGAATCAGTGGATTGATCTTCTCCTTGCTCAGGTTCTCATTTTTACTAGACGCTTGGGCAGTGCTTCCCAAACCTGGCTCATCCTCAGTATCTCCAAAGATCTACTCTGGAGCTCCTGTTCCACAAGTCCGGGTGGGGCCCACAACTGCTCTAGGGATGAACTTGATCTTGAATGCTTTAGCCATTCACTTAATATGACCACTCTCAACAGGACAGTCTTTACTAAACTGCAAATTCCTGGGAATGGGGAGAAAAAAAATCCATTTCTGACCTTCCCCTACCCTCCAGATCATCTGTAACTGTTCAGCCCAGCTACCATGGGATAACTAGACATCCTGTCAGGGATAATTGCTAAGTCTGTACTACAGTTCAGTTACCCATTGATTCATATGGCATCTTTCTGACATGGCTGAATATTTTAGGGGGCTCAAATAGACCACTGTCATTATTCATCACCATGTATGTTGTGACTATAGATCTACCTTTTATTCATTTCAAGAAACATATATCTAATGAGAGCATACCTCATATGTATTGGGCCTTTCGCTTCTTTAGTATAGCCGTTAAAATGGTAGTGCCATATTTAAAGGTTTGGTTTGCCGCTTTTAAATATGACATTTCCAAAAAATGGAAATCAAGGAACTATCAGAACTTCTTTGAAAGTAAAATATCTGAAACCTGCAAACCATGTACATTTTTAGATTTAATAGTAGAGTATATGTGAAGATGTACTGAAAGTAAAAATTATTAAAATGTTCTTAAAGGAAACCCCCAAGAATTTAAACAAAACAAAACCCCTCCAAATTAATAGCAGTTGCCATTTTGTAATCATTATAGCTGTATTTGCTTCCATGTTTTGTAGTTTCTTAACAAATTACTGTGAAATTAGGTTAGTTGGAACATGAATAAATGTACAACATAAATGAGTATACTTTTGCCTTCATATTATATGGCAACATTTTCTTTGATAATCGACATGCCCTCATAATATTGCCCTTAAGATCAGATATTATGTAACCTTAAATTATAGGAAACAGAATATGCCTGAAGGACAATTCTGCAATATATAATTGGGAGCATGCAGTTGATAGAATTTCCAAGGGTGCTGAGCCCAGTGACAAGGTACCTGGAAAGCTGTGTCCTTAGGGAAAATTTGTTGCAGCATTTGAGCTTCCATCTGAAAAAAATTCATGTAATTAATTAAGATGGGAAATATTCATGCATAACTGTATTTTTAGATCTTCAGTGCATACTTCTTACCCCAGAGGATGCAGAAACAGTGGCTAAACCTAAGTTATGAATAGCATCTGCTAGAATATAGCAAAGCATGTTTAAAAGAGTATACATTTTCCCCTGTGTCTTTGATTATTGAAGATACTTTCGGGGGACAAATGCTAGAGGAAAATCTCTTTATGCAAATGTATTTCTGAGTTGAAAGGAGGAGAAGAGAAGTTTGTGTTACCTGCCAAAATTAATCATTTAATTCTAAACTCTTTCAGATAATGATTAAACTGAGAACAATAATAAGAAAATATATACCAGATGAAATAGTTTTTAAGCAGTGGCAGAAGCTTAGAACTGATCACAAATAATTTCTCATAATGCTTTTCTTTCTCATTTGTCCTATTCCCCCATGTAATAGTTTTAAATGGCACTCTTATGAAATAAATAACTAAGCACCAACCATATTTTTTTCATATCCTGAACAATATTTTGGCTGTTTTTCAGAAGAATCGGAATTCTGAAAATTAAATAAAGGTTTCTAAAATACCAACTTCAGAAAGTTTTATTTAATTTGTGGAATAATTTTGTTCTCTCTCTTTTTTTTTCAATAGGGTCTTTATTAATTTAGTCTAGTTACTTAGTGCTTATATTAAATAATCTAATAAAAGTAAGGGTTATAACATAACGTTTCCCAAATGTGAAGCAGCATCTATTACATGAGACAAAATCTTTATGCTGCAAAATGTAAAAACCATGTATAGAGTTACAAGGCATCAAATGGTACTGTATGTATTTTTTTCAGTAGAACATTTTTGTAGCATAAGGGGGTAGTCAGCTCAAGAAAAGCTTGGCAGACAGCTGTGTATCACTATAGTTTATTCAGAAAGTGCTCTAAAATTCATATTTCAGTTTTTCAAGGCCAGTAATATTCCTTATGATCATTTCTCCTGATACAGATATGATTTAAGATTAAAGTTAATGTCCTAAAGAGTAGAAACCTACCTTATTTGTGTTTGTCACTAATACCCAAATTGCTGCAGGTAGAGCTTTCTCTGTGTTTGTTTGTGTGTGTGTGTGTGTGTGTATTTTTAGATAAATTCATTTAACCAGTACAGCCTCAGTATTTATTATGAATTGTCAAATCATCTGTTTTGGTCCAGTGTTTTCTTTTGTATTGTTATAAATACAGGATTAAGTGTATTGTAGGTTCCCAGACAAGTATGTTTTGAGGTTTCATTAATTTGTGTAAGTTATAATGGTACTTGAATAATGTAAAATGCTGGAAGAATGCTATTTCATTTACCATTTACTTTTACCTCAATACAAGACATTTGAAATATAGATAGTCTTTAAAATCAAAACTGAATGTGTAGGAGAGTTTCAGTAAATTGTACTGGGGTACTGCTAAGCTATGGATTTAAAAAAGGAAAATATGTACACTTCAAAAACCATTTTTGTTTTGCCTTTTTTCTCTTTCCTCATTGAAAAGTCATTCCTACCACAGGTTTCACAATAATAACTACAATTTATGTCCTTATGCTGCTACAGTTTGATGATATACCACAGTCAGGCCACAGGTTAGAAACACAGGCTGAGTTATTATATACTGCTGGGTAGTGATTTCCTGTGAACTGACTTATAGATAAATAATTCTATGTTCTTATTATATAGGACAGTTTTTAATTTCTTTAACAAAGCATAGCTGAACAACAGAAAATTACACGCTATAGCATAGGGACACGACCACTCTGAGGAGGATAAACGGATGCCATCAATGTCATGAGTTCTCCTATTTTTAAAAGGGGCCTCATCAGCAGTTGGTGTATTGTGGAAATAATACCGCTAACCAGAAGCCCCAAGGCTTAGTTACTCTGAGACTGGGATTTTTTTTTATCGATACTCTTTTGCTGAGATCTTTTCAGGGAGTTAATGAAATGTATAAACCCTAGCCTTTAGATATTAAAGCTAATGTCTCATTTTTTTCCCAGGCTGAGTTTTCATTTTGCTTTGAAAATTAATGTTAAAATGCACCTGGAATAAAAGAAAATTATTCACTGAGCTGTTCTACAGGAATACTGCTGATATCTTGCTGGTTTCCTATATCTGTCTCACAGATAATTTGTGGGCTTTATTCTACAATATACCCAACATATACCTATTTTATCAGCATCTATCTCTATGCTACCACAAACTGTGAGGGCTGTTCTCTTGTACTTTATAGGTGATCTGTTGCAGGCCTTCATGAAATAAATATTTCTTATAGTTGAGGTACAGGGGATAAAACTATCATTTTGGTTTATTTTAAGAATGGTTTCACTTAACTATGTGTTTAGTAATAATAAGCTTCTCTACTGAATTGTGAGCTCCATAATTACAGGGAGAGTGTGTACTGGGTTATCTTTGCATCTTAGTGACTTATGCTGGAGACACGAAAGAAAAATTTGTTAAATGAATGATGATTAATGCTTAATACAAACCCTTGTGATGTTTTATTGCTTATATTGTATTATCGGCACATTTTATTTATCACTCAGAAGTGATCGACTTTCTAAAAACTTGAATCAAATATTGATGAACTGTAACGTGTATTATCACCACTCTTGTTTTCACATAGTTAGAGGTACGAATGATATGAATGATGCATATGAATTATGCATCTACTGAGAAGAGTATTTGGGTTCTTTGAGATAGGTTATAAACTGATAAAAATAACAAATACATATGAACACAAACAGCTATTGATATTTCTCTTTGTGATACGTCCACTCTGGCAGAATACTGCATTGAGAGAGTAAAACACTGGTTTCCATTATTGCATCTTTTTAATTTTAGACAAAAATTGCCTCCATTCCCAACCTAATTTTATGTCACTAATGGGAAATTTACCTACAAATGCATTTTGTTATTTGGTCTAAAAGCATTACATGAAGAGTGGATTGGTCCTCTGTATTTTAGTGAACAGATTTGTCTAGATATAAACAATTTTATTTATATTATGCTCAATTCAATCATGTTAACATTTGTATGAATTTCAACCCCAAAATAACGGCCCATAATTTGGGACTCAAAGACCTTGAAATTGCATCTGTAATAATCCTCAGCACCAGACATTTTGTAAATGTTCACAGATGATAAATTCTTTGGAAATAGGAAAGATGATGTGGGAAACAATGTTTATGTCTGAAATGGCACTGTTGAGGGAGACGATTTTTTCCAGAGAAGCTGGCTCTTCAGGCCCTGTCACCTGTTTGCTCATTGGTCTCATATGTTCCTTTGTTTAACATTAAATGTCAAGACCCTGCCCCATGTGTGACTGTGTGATTGGGCACTGGCACACGGGCAGAGCTGAGTAGAAAGGATATTGGTCCAGTAGTTAGAAAACTTGTCAGATGAAGCCCTGGGGCCTAGTTCTGGCTGTCACCCACAGATGTCCTGGAACACTCACTCTTCTCTGATCTTTACCTCACTTTTAGGTGTAATACTGACCCCCTGCTCTCCTCGTGAGGAGGAACTAATGGTTTGGGAAAAAACACTTTGTAAACTGTAAAGTAACATAAAGGGATATTGTGATAAAGTTAAGCTCCTTCTAAGATACACAAACTAACCAAGAGTATTTATTGTGCAGCTGTATAGAGAAAGGAGTTACTTCAGGCTGGGTTGATCAGAGTTGGAATTATTCTTGGTGCAGAATTTGAAGAATGTGTACGATTTCTAGAAGTGAATGCATGGGATCAGTACTCCAGACAGAGTGAAAGTGTGATATATATTCAGAGAAGAATTGGGAATTGCCATTTATTGAGCATGTACTGTGTGCCTGGCTGGGCTTGAGTGTGTATATGTGTGTGTGTGTGTGTGTGTGTGTGTGTGTGTGTGTAGAGTACTATCTAATCATCATTAGTTTTCCTCATATTTTGGATTGGGGCTATAAAACCTACTCATGGAGTGTAAGCATTAGAAATAATTCTGTATACTTATAGTTACGCTGTTTTTATTGAGATTTCTCCAACACGGCGAGTCAGATATCCCCAGTGGGAACATAACCTCTCTTCCTTCTTTGTTCGCCTGCACTGTACTGAAGCATTTCTTGGGGTCCGTATCCCTCCTTAGAGGGAACCAGGAAGAGGCTGTTAGAGATGTTAGATACACCTATCTGGATTATTTCAGCTCTTTTTTTTCTCCCCTCAGAATGCTTCCCTTTTTTAATCCACCTGAATTCCAGTATAGGTTAATCATCCTAAAGCTTTGCTTGATGGTGTTACATCTACACCCAAGAACTTTCAAAGATCTGTTTTCCCCTAACTTTTACTGAGCACTTATTGTGTGCCATCCCACTGCTACATTCTGGTTCTCATTTTAAGCCTCGTGGCAACCCCGAAGAGTAGGCACTGTTATTATCCACATCTTACAGATAACGGAAGCCAAGCCTTAGAGAGACCAACTAAATAACTTGCCCAGAGTCTTGCAGCTGACAAGCAGAGGAGGCTGGGCATGGACTCACCTCTGACTCCAGGCCTTGCTCCTGACCTCTGACCCATACGGTGCGTTACTGAGCTGGGCATCTGAGGCCTTCCAGACTTGGAACCAAGATCTTTTCCAGTCTTTGCTTCTGAAGTGCCTAACACTTGAACCAGTATGACTTACAGGCTACTAAGAAGAGCGAGTGATTGATGTACAGTCTTCCTTTGTGATTTAAAATAATGAGGGCCTTTTATAGGCACTTGACTAAATTAAAGATTAAATGATATTGAAGTCATCCTTGAGTAAATATTTTTGAAATAAATTGACTGTATCTTTCTTTTAGGGAGCGTTAAAAGATGTCTAAATAATTACTGTAAATGATTAATTGTTGGGATTAATGATATCCAGGCTCTGTACTAAGGGCTCTACATTCAATCTGCACAATATTCCTATGAGGTCAGTACTTTTATTGTTCCATTTTACACGTGAGAGGACTGAGGTGTAGAGAAATTAAGTAACTTGCTACAGTTACATGGTTAGTAGGTGGAGGAGGCAGGATATGACAGAGGCAATTTGACTTGGAAGCCGGGATTCTTTGTCACTATGGTCTACTGCTTCCCATTTTGATTTCCTCAATTAAAACTCGACACCAGCCCAAGAAATATTTTTGTCTATTTTATATCAGGGAAGGAGGACTGTATTTCCAAAGAGGGTTAATACTTTAGACAGAGACCTTATTTGGAGGAAAGGCTTATTAAAAAGTGTTACTCCAAGTCCCTGCCAGGCTGGAGGAGAGCAGCCTCTGGACACCACTGTCCTACCAGATCTGGTTCCTGCAGACTCTGGTAGGTAGTTGAGCAAAGAGCATGACTTCTAGGTGCAGGTTAGTCAATATGGTGCGAAAAAGAAAAAGCACACGCACTTCGCATTGCCTGAAAATAGCATGTGTCAGCAGCTCTCTTCCAAGATGTAGAAACCACCTGCTGCTCTCTGTGGAGGCATTAAGTGTTGTGAAGACACCTGTATGTGTCTAATTCCAGCCCAAACAAGTCTCCTTCCGGCTCATCAAGGTGGGGAGAGAACTTATCTAAATGGAGATTACTATTTTCAATAGAGTGACTTGTCTGTCATTTCCTGTAGAGATTCTTCCCCCTCCACCTTTTTTAAAATTGAGGTATAATTTACATACAATAAGATGTATGCATATTAAGTGTTCGGTTACATGGATTTTGACAATTTTCATACCCGTGCAACCACCAGCCAAAACTAGAAAATCCCCTTTATGTCCCTTTCCCGTCACGCCCCTGCTGTCTGGAGGTAACTACATTCTGACTTCTCATAGATGAGTCTTGCCTGTTCTTGTATTTTATATAAATGAAATCATTCAGAGACATTCTGTTGTCTCTGGCTGCACTGTGGTATAAACTTACAGCGAAACACTCCTCAACAATAAAAAGGAATGAACAATGACGCACACAATAGCATAGATGAATTGCCTCTAGAGTTATGCGTTAAAGTTTACGGGATTCCTTTGCTTCATGCTACCTTCATATTCTTAGTAACCAAAATGACCCACAAAATTGGCTTCTTCGACTTGCCTACTATAGTGTGCAATTGCTGACTTCATTTTTTCTCCCTCTAATCTCTTATAATAAAATATCATCTTTAGAAGATGGTCTGTTTATACTCAACTTACGGGCTATCACGATAATGACGTTTTAAGGGGATTAAAATTGTGGAGTGATTTTTTTAAAAAGGAACTATGTTAGGCATGTTACATGGTATCTTTTTAGTACTTTCAAATGTCAGAAGGAGTAAGGGAAGCAGCGAAGCAGACCCAGCCTCTCCTGGATGGCTGTCCAGCGGGCCCTGGATGTTCATTTTCATGACTACTGCATGCTGTGTGCTGTGCACTTTTCATTGTCATGAGAGAGAATGTTAGGAAAACTATCCCCACAAGAACACAGCTTTTCTTGGCAAGTGAAATATGACTTAAGGAGCCAGAACTGGAGACATACGGTACTATGAATGGGAGCTGTGTTACTTTATTGGATCTGAGTCCAGGCACTATTTATACTGCAGCATATTCAGCACCAGATTGTTAAATCTTAATACTGAAACAGTGCATCATTTTAATATTTTTGTTCTGTTTATTCCCTGTTTTCAAGCATTATGTCAAGCATTGCGCATTCATTGATTTCATCTTGGACAGGACGTGTGCCCTGACCAGAAAGTTCATTTCCTATTATTGAAATTTCGCCCCATAGCTATAAAGCAGCATTGTGTGAAGCTTTTAAAAGTTCCCTTGGGTATACAGGTATTCTCTGTCTTTGGTGATAAAATATATTTTTTGAAAGAACAATGTAGTTGGACTCACCTGCATTGTCAAAAATAAAAATAAAAATGCTGTTTCTCTTCTAACGCTAAAACATAGCTGTTTTGGATGTGTGACAATTTTTGATATCCTGGGGACCATTGGATTTTTCATAGCATGCAAATAAAATGTTTGTTGCTGCGTTGTTTGTGAAATGGGCTTCTCTTTATTTTTCTTCATCTGTGTTATGTGCACCCTGTGCACCAGATAAGATGGGTCCGTCTTGTGAATACCTTAGCATTTTCACCACGTGTTGCTGAAGCTGTCCCATGAGTCTGCCCAAGTTTGACCAGGATTTTTATTCTCTCTCCATTGTCACGAGTGTTTACCATATGTAGCAGGAAACCCGCAGGGAAAGGGTACCACTGTCACTGTGAAAAGAACTGAGGAATTAAAAAAGGAAAAAAAAGGAAGTTGAAGGCATCTCTGCTATTTCTGATCTGTGGTCAGTCATTGTGCTATGGAAAACAAGCCCTCTGCCTGGTGAAATGTGAATCTGGAAGTGAACTCTCACTGCTTCTTCAGCTCCAGATGCTATTCGCACTGGGGTTCACACCACAACCAGGATGTGACTGTGTGTGTGCTGAGCCCACACACAGGAATTTTCTTGTACAATTCAAAACCGAATCTTATATTTACTTAAGGCTTGCTTTTTTTTTTTTTTTGTCTATGAAATCAGCAGTTCGGTATATTTAGCATCAGTCTTAAGTTAGACTGTGAAACAAGACTTTGGGGGAAGGAAGTATCCGTATGGTTTTCTAAGTAATTTAAGAAAGAGGAAAACATAAAAAAACTGATTGTCCATGATTAAACCTCATCCTTTCATTCTCATCTTCCTGTATAGTTAACTCAGTTGTCAGCCAGAAAGAAATAGTCTATTGCACTGGGTTGTAAAATATCTCTGAGTGGGCCTTGAATGTTGACTATTGGATGACCTTCCTAACATTGAACAAACAATGGGAGGGTTTAATAAATAGCAGATATGTGTTTATTATGTTTTTCTTCCCTGTGCAGGAATAATCAAGCTTGGGAGGTGGAACCCTCTCCCCCTCAGTTATGTGACAGATGCACCCGATGCGACAGTGGCCGACATGCTGCAAGATGTCTATCACGTTGTGACGTTGAAAATCCAATTACAAAGGTGGGTGTCTCTGAACATCTGCCCTTCCTAACTCTCAGAGCTGCTCTGTTGATCGTAGAGTCGCTACAGAGATCAGCTCATCCTGTCTTTGTTAATTTCTAGACATTGGATGAAATGAAAAAAAAAGAAGAAGAAGTGGGGGGGGGGGTGCGTCACCAGGCATCTTTATAGTCCGCATTCCAACTGTTTTATGTTTTGTTTTCAGAAGCAGTGAAGTGGTAACCTAGGGGAAGCTTGATAAATCATTAAAAATCTGCAGCCT
Organism: Balaenoptera acutorostrata; assembly: GCF_949987535.1. Classification (NCBI taxonomy): domain Eukaryota; kingdom Metazoa; phylum Chordata; class Mammalia; order Artiodactyla; family Balaenopteridae; genus Balaenoptera; species Balaenoptera acutorostrata. The sequence continues at coordinate 58,250,668 of NC_080071.1, read as the reverse complement.
TTAAAGGGGAACTTTCCACAGCCCCTAATTTAATGAGTCCTCTGGTTAAATGCTTAGCACATAATATTTGAAGAATAAACACCTGTGCTGTTTCAGGCTTGCGTTTGAGGGGTGAGTTTGGTGCCCTTGTAGCCTGCTTACCAAGAAGGTGCTGGCACTGGACGTCTCTTGCTTTCCTCTCTGGTGGCCTGCAGAAGTTCTGGGGATGATTTCTTTTTTTCAGATACAGCATCCAGAACAAATTATGCCTCTGAAGAATCTAGAGTTTCTCTGCAGGGTCTTGTATTGTAAAGTGCCTGCAACTCATGTGATTTAATGAATATTGTCCTTTACTGTAAAGGTTTTGAATCTACCCCTTTTGGAGAATTTACACTTTAATAGGGACCCACCATTCCTGTCCTTGCCTAGGAATGCTTCAATGTCTTTTCTTTAGTTAGTTTTTTGTTAGCGAAGTGACATCTCTGGATTGTTCTATGAGGGTGACGGGTAGGCCTTCAAATTTGATGAAGCATTTGTTTGCATTTGACCTTAAGAATGTCCAATAATTAAGTTTAATTTGTGGAGGTTTATAATCACACTGTCATGCCATTTCTTTCAGTAGATTGGAGAAATCCTATTTTAAAAAAATTGGCATTTCTTCATATCCGAAGTGACCGGTTTTCTCAGGCTAGTGTGAGAACCAACTGAAAGAGACCGTGATGGGCTCTATCAAGGTCCCAGAGAAGCAGTTTTGCTCCCTTTCCCTCATTTTGGGCCCACATTCAACCCTGTTCTTTGGTGGTTCTCCTAATGCTTCACAGGACCCAGGGGTGACTGCTGTACTCTGCATGTAAGGGTTTGCATGTCATTCATTCTTGCTCTGTTTTCCAGTTGTTCGAAGTTGGAAGACTTGCCTGCGGAGCAGTGGAACCACGCCACGGTCCGCAATGCCTTAAAGGAGCTGCTCAAAGAGATGAACCAGAGCACATTAGCCAAAGAATGCCCTCTCTCCCAGGTCAGTGTCTTCAGGAGAAATGAAGAAGCCAAGGGTGGGCTGTCTGGCAGGAGGGGCACTCCTGCTCAGACAGCTGTCTTTTATTTATATTCACACTACATCTTAGGTGGAAAAAAATATGGAGGTTGTGATGCTTTTTTTTTTGTAGAGGAGAACTTATCACTTACTGAGAGCTCTGATATAGCGGGAGTCACATTAAAACATTTTAAACTCACAGTCTTTAACTTCTCACATATGTCGTAGGAGGTAGGTATCAGTGTCTCCATTTTATAGATCAAGAAAACAAGGCTCAGAGAAGCACTTTACCTGCCTAAGCTTACTCAGCTGGTTAAGTGACAGGTTGCCACCCCAGCTGAGACCTCCCTTGCCAAAGCTCAGGCTCCAAATTACTGTGTTACTTGGTCAGTGAAATGGGTCAGCCATGCCAAACCCATCTTAATTTGTTTTTATTTGTTTATTGAGCCTTTTCTGGGTCTAGCAGAGAGAGATGATCTTTGCATCATACACACTTGTAGAGATTTGGGAGTGAGTTCACCACATGAAAATGCATCACGAGAAAAAGTGGTACTCTGTTTTTACTGAACTGATCATAAACTAAAACAAGCCACAAAAATAAGAGATTGAGAGGATCAAAGGGAGGAACAGCAGAAGAAAGGGCTTGCGGTTCCATTTGTGTTCATGGGTGAAGAAGGCCCCACTTTTTCTAATGATAAGATAATATTTTGGTGGCTATGGGGAGTGGCTTAGAACTGCTGTGAAATGAACTCAGGTTAACATTATTTAAAGCCATGAATGGAAATTCGTTTTCTGGTGTGAGTTGCTACACTTGATTTAAGACAGTAGACTGACTACATGTCTGTCAAATTCAAGGGAAGATGACAAGAACCATAGAAACTTGATGTGTCCTGAGCTATGTTCCAGGATAATAGTCTTTGGGGGAAGCAGGAAGCCTAGTGGTTAAGAGCTTGCATTGTGGAATCAGTCAGATCTGGATTCTTGTCCTGGCTTACAAGCTTTTGTGACCTCATCTTTATGAGCCTGTTTCTTTGTATGTAAAACCAGGAGAGTAATAGTTCTAAGTCATATAATGAGGAGTAATGAGATAAATCACATAAAATCTTGGCCTGGTACGTCGCATACAGTGATACTCCATAAATAGTACCAGCTGTTATTCCTGAGACATGATATTATTGGTGTGAACTGAATAATTTTTATATGCGTCTTGGAGAGCGTTTTGGAATTTAGATCCTCTGAGACAAAGCCTGCTATTAATATTTTTGCTTCCAAAAAATCAGGACGGCATGTACCTGAGTGGTAGATTGAAGGGGACACCATCAGTTACATCCCTACTTTTGTGCTTACGCCTTTCACATAGGCCATTTCAATACCTACCTGTAGGTATGTACATAGGTACTAAAGCTTGTTGCTAGAATTTTGATTTATTCCAATGTGATTGCTTATGAAGTTCTAAAAATAAATATTTTGAATTATTCTGATCATATACAGGGAATGGATAAAGAACAATTTAGGGAAAAAAATTTCAATCATTTCTCCTAAATTTTACAATTAGTCACAATTAATTTTCTCTTGGATTTACTTGAAAGTCAAATTGGGCTTTGCCTAGAAGTGGACAAGCTCCTAACAATATCACCAGTTCAGAATTTTATCCAGGGCTTTTGAGGCCTATGGGAATTTGGTCAAAATTGATCTACTGTGATTATTAGGTTTGGTTATAACTATAAAATGTGGCTAGAGGGACAGCCTGAGCAAGAAAGAACCCACATTAGGGGCTGAGCACCCTGAGCTCTCATCTCAGTAATTTTTTTGTTTGTTTTTTTGGCTGTACCACGTGGCTTGTGGGATTGAACCTGGGCCCCGGCAATGAAAGCGCTGAGTCCTAACCACTGCACCGCCAGGGAATTCCCGAATCTCAGTTCTTTTATGTTGAATGTGTGATCCTGGGCAAGCCCATCCACTCTCAGAGCCTCATTAAACTCGTCTGTAAACTGGGCATGATTGTATCCACATATGTCACATAATTTGCAGGGTTGTCTTGAGATTCAAACGAGAACATCTTTACCCCTGCTGTAAAAATCCTCTTTTCTCCCCCGTTTTCTGTTCTCATTGCTTGCCCACCTAGTTGCCCAACCTACAAAGTTTCTTTGCTGTCACTCTCATATTAGATATAATGGATTCTACCACCTCTGTATCTAAAATCTTCCTCCTTTGTGCCATTGCCTTGTTTAGACTTTTGTCACCTCTCCTGTGAAGTATTTTCAGTCATCCCGCATCATAATCTTTCTCCTGCCACCTGCTTCTCCAAAGCTAACATTGTGCCATTTCCTCGTCTACAAGCCTCCAGCGACTCGCCCTGCTCAGCCTGTAGGAAGAACAGACTGCATAGCATAGCCCGTGTATACCGTCAAGAGGCCACTAACCTGATTTCCCACCAGTCGCCTTCCTCCCTCTACCTGCATCCACTCTGTGCTCCAAACCATGCAGTTAATCGTTTTGAAACATTTACCATTGCTCAAACTTCACCAAAATAGTCCCAAGGGTGGGAGCAACCTAATTAGTCCCATTAGCACTTCAAGTCGGACAAAGCAACTTCTTATGTTACTTTTACAGTTCATGAAAAGCAATACACAGTTTACTCCATATACCTGTGTTTTTGCTATTTTTAAAAATGCCATACAAATCGCTTTACCTGTTAAATTATTAACCTCCCCTGTCCACATGAGAGTAGTCCTCAAGGGAGCTGTGCCACGTTAACCTGTGGCTCTGGTGGCCCCCGCACACAATGATGGTGACCTCAGAGTCCTTCGGCGTGACACTACCTTCCTTTTGCTATGCGATTTCTCTTGGCTAGCATGCGCTACTCTCTTCTGCTTGAGGAAATCTTTCCAATTCCAGCTGGAAAGTCACTGCTGGTGAAGAACCCTGACCTTCTGATTAAAGTAGTTGCTGCTTCTGCTTTTAGTAGCCTTTTGGACACACCCCTGTCACAGCACTTATCACAGCCTGTTGTCAGTGTTATCTGCCAGTTCTCATCACTTACTGGACTGCCCACAATAGGGGAAGCCATCTCTTATCTCCGTGTTCTCAGCATTCAGCACAATGTATATCTTGCATGTTGTGGTTACTCTAATGCAGGAGTTCTAAACTTTGGCCCAGTTGAGCTTTGGGGCTGGATATTCTCAGTGGTGGGGGAATGTCCTGTGGTCCTGTGTATTGTGGGGTCTTCAGCAGCATCCCTGATCTCTATCCACTAGATGCCGGTAACATCCCCCCTACCCAAACCCCCCGCCCTGTGACAACCGAAACGTCTCCAGACATTGCCAAGTGTCCTTTGATGGGAGGAAAATCACTCTTGCTTGAGAGCCACTGCTCTAATGTATTTAATAAATTCAGTATTAAAATGTTTTAGAAAGTTTTATAAAATGTAAAGTTTTATTATTTACAGTGTTCTTGGCAGCTCTAAAATGTTTTGAACGAGAAACAGTGAATACAGTACTTTGGTGGTTGATGCCCAGTACATTTTCAATCAACCGGGGGCTCAGTTCTGTTGCTTAGATATGGAGGAGCTTTGATTTAGGCTTCTGGTATGCTGTGTGATTATGGAAAATCTCACTGGGGTAGTCCTTCTCAGCCAGCATGGGCATGTAATGTGGGTGCCTGAATTAATCCTATGGCTGTTACCCTGAAACGTTCCGGATTATTCACTTAAATTGCATAGCTGGATTGCATTTTGGTGTGGAGATAAGCTCACTCATTTTGTTGGTGGCTGTCATAGAATAGGTGCATACATTTTTGTTCAATCTGTGCAGTGTGAAAAAGAATGAATTTTTGTTCTGAGACAGTGAAACAGTAATTAAAAAATGTATTTTACCAGCTTTAATGGAGTCCCAGTTAAGAGTCAGGTACTTTACAATGGGCTGGGGGGTACAGAGGTGAGGATGAGAGAGAGATGAAGCTTTCAGTGTAGGACGAAGAGAGTGGAGCACCAAATGCTACTTACTTTAAAGCAGAACGGTAGATTATTGGGCTATCTAAAATATTCTCAGTTCATGAGGAAAAGATGCCTGCTTTTAACATAATTCTCCCTTACTACCCCCAAGCCAAACCATATTAGGTGTTTCCTCACTTAAGTTTGGCAATTGCATAAAAGAATGATTCCGTGGCTAGTATATATTTTCTTGAACATCCCAGTGGTCTACATTTCAAAAGAGCAGCCTTGAAGGCAGAAGGAAAGAGTGGAAAAGTCCATAAAAGGGCAACAATTGTAGGCTGAGGCATATATATTTAAAGGGAGGGAAGTCATGATTTAGCTGTACTCTGTCTGGCCAGGTGCTTGGAAAGTATAGGTTGTATTTGTGTGTCTGTGTATTTATTTTTGATTTCACCTTTCAAAATGTGTTTAAATGCTGACAGCCTCTTCCTTTTCCTCTGATGTCCCCCTGAGTCACCACTTCCAGCCTCTTCCATCAGCCCATAGCCTGTCCCAAGCATCCTAATTTCCTATACTTTAGACCCAGGTCTCCCTTATTAAAATGGTCTCTAACTGTTCCAATTTGAAAACATTATGAACACATCTTTCTATGGCTCACTAATTTTTTTACTGAAGGAAGAGTTAAAAGACAAAACCCCAGGTCCTCAGGGTTTCAATCCATTAAACTAAGAAGAGCTAACAGTGCCTGCCTTGATCACCTCATAGGTTATTAGGATGATCCAATGGAGACAATTTGCAAATGTAGGCGCACCTTCCAGTGTCCCCCTGCCTCCCCTCCTAATTTTATCTCTGCGACCCTAGACATGCTTTAAAAAATTTTTTTTGTGGTGAAAATACATAACATGAAATTTATCATTTTAACAAGTTTTAAGTTTACAGTTTTTAAGTTTACAATTCAGTGGTATTAATTACATTTACATGTTGTACGACCATCACCCACCCGCCCCCTCCTCCCCTGATCTATTTCCAAAATTTTTCATCGCCCCAGACAAAAGGTCTGTAATCATTAAGCAATAATTACCCATTCTTCTCTCCCCCAACAGCCCCTGGTAACCTCTATTCTGTTTTGTGTCTCTATGAATTTGCTTATTCTAGATGTCTCATAAAAGTAGAATCATAGAATATTTGTCCTTTTGTGCTGGCTCATTTCACTTAGCATACAGATACGTTTTTAAAGCAGCTCTGTCCCATGCCCCTAGTTGAGGTTTTATTGCCAAATATTTGAGGAGCAAGAGGACTGATGGGAGTTTTTGAACTGTGAAAAGGTTACTAGATTTCCAGTATGATGGTGATGTAGCGGTTATATAGTCTTTTAAAGACATGGATTGTAGGATAATGATTTCTGCCATCCTAGGCAAGTCTTGCCCATTTGGGGATCATTAAAGGAACAACTTAAATGTACAATATGCCAAAATAATGAGGCAGTGAAATCAAGCAGCCAATTGGGTCAATAGAAAAGAACAAATTGATCATGCCCTCATCTACAGACAAGTGGCTGATCAACTGCCTGGACCAGTATTGTCTTAACCAGTTGCCAACTGTTCATTTCATTTAATCTTAAATTCACGGGTGTAGTGGGGATGCACCCTGTCCCGTGTTAACGAGGTGCCAACTGTCCATTTCAGTTATTTTCATGCAAGGTTGTTTTAGATCACGGCCCAACCTCATGAACTCTTGTTGAAGAGGGCTCACAGGTGACAACTTCTAAATAATTCCCAGTGGGTGATTGAGATGACCATCTGAAATGATTGCATGAAGAGGAGAGAGCTGGCGTCTGCTGGCTCCACCTCTTCTGCGCTAAGCCTTCTATGCAGATCAACTCTGAATCCTTACAGCCTCTGAGGCAGGTATCAGTATTCCCCTTTCACAGACGAGGGTGCCCCTGTCAGACAAGCAAACCATTCGGCAGTCCCCTAGGGGAGGAGCTCTCGAATCAGCCCAGAGGAAGTGTTTCTTTCAGCTAGAATGGCAAAAGCTTTCCATTCTGATAGTATAACTCAGAAATGGGGATGGAAAGGGATAGTAGAAAGTGGCCAAGTAACATTAATTTTTCATGATAAAGTAATTCCTCCAAATTACTTTTTTCCCTTTCCTATAATCTTAATTGGAGTATCATTATGATCTCATGTTTAATATGTTATTTAACATATTACCAAGCAGAATGACAAGGCTGAAAACAAGGGAAGAATGCATATATCATTCATTGCCTGCATCATGCTCTGTCCTCTGTGTTCAGGTGGGAAGGGAGGCCGTGAGATGCCAGCTTCTCCCCCTACTTCTTGCTCAGACAGGGCATTCTCACCTATGGAACACGTAACCATTCACTTTGGTTTTAAAATGTTGTTTTTTACAGTGAGTCTATTATGCATCTGCAGTTTAGCTACTCTTAGTATAATTTTGCTGTTCAAACAAATCTCACTAAGCCAAAGGGAAAGTGGTGAGAGATACCCAATTATTTTATCTTTCTTTTTTGGGGAGAGGAAAAGGGGATGCTCAGATCTCTGTCTTTCCAAGTATATTGTACAAATCATCTTAACCTGTGTTTATTGTTTTGCTTTTTCTATTAAGTTTTAAATTGCCTTTAGGTTCCTTAGCTTTCTCTGATTCTACACTTCTTAACTCATATAAGGGGCTGAAACTTTTTGTTTTATTTTTTGTCACCTTGTTTCTTGCTTTGTCTAAAGCATTGGTTGCAGAATCCACTTTGAGCTTGTGCTAGCAGATGGAGATGGTGATGAACATTTCCCATGAAATAGTGTGGCCTGGTGGTAGTGTCTCTTTTTTTTTTTTTTTTTTTAAACTCAAGAGAATTTAATTTTTATTTATTTATTTATTTATTTATGGCTGTGTTGGGTCTTCGTTTCTGTGCGAGGGCTTTCTCCAGTTGCGGCAAGCGGGGGCCACTCTTCATCGCGGTGCGCAGGCCTCTCACTGTCGTGGAGCACAGGCTCCAGACGCGCAGGCTCAGTAATTGTGGCTCACGGGCCCAGTTGCTCCGCGGCATGTGGGACCTTCCCAGACCAGGGCTCGAACCCGTGTCCCCTGCATCGGCAGGCAGACTCTCAACCACTGCGCCACCAGGGAAGCCCGGTAGTGTCTCTTTGTGGTGCTTCCTGCTGCTATTTGACTTTGGGCAAGATGCTTCTTCATTCTGAGTTTCTGAGCCCTTGGTTTGAAAAATGCAAGCACACTTATAATCACAGGTGACGTCTCTTCTCTGGGCTAGTCAAAAACAAACAAGTGAGTTTAAAATTTGTCTCAGGAAGCTAAAAGAAAATTTATTTTTCTTAGCTATATTTCTACTTAGCTGTAATAAGTATTAATAACAATACTATAATATTCTCCTGCAGTTGGCTTAGAGCAAATTCAAATTAGCTAATAAGCTTTGCAGTAACTAATTCTGATATATCTTGATACCTCAAAACCTTATTTTATTAAAAAATAACTTTTAAGTATAAGTGGCAGATGTGTCAGAGTGACCGCAAATGAGGAAACTTAGATTTTTATCCCCCATCTACATTCTTCATATTTAAAATTCCATGATTGATTACAAAGAAGCCTGAAACTTTCAAAAATTTTTCTGCAGTTAGGAAGACATGTTAAACCTTCCTATTTATTTTAATACGTAATATTTTTCATAAATAGCTTTGTCTACAATCACTGTCTGTGTGCTATTTATGGCTGTGACTAAGGATGAGAGGGGCTGCCTCGATTGCCCATCGCACATGTCCTCCTCCTTTCTTTCTCACATCCCACCACCATGAGAAGTGAAGCATGCTTCCTAAATGCAAAGTCATTTTAATATTATTAGTCATTTAATATTAGCCTATTTAATTATAATATAAATATTGATATTTAATAAAACATAGTCCCTTTGTTTAAGTGTTAAAAATAACAGCACACATATCTTCTGGGTGATTTGTATCAGTATTGCTTTATATTAACATGGATACTGAGGAGGTGGTTGTATTCTGGATTGAAAAAGTGATTCATATCGTGTTCATTTATCAAAAAGGTGGAGGTATTCTAAAAGTCCAATTGTATGGTTGCTCTTGAATGATTGGAAAACATAAAAGAGCAATGTAGACTACAAAATTATATACATATTTTTAAAAGCAGTGAATGGAAATTAGATATTTTTTGGCAGGGTGGTAGGTGGGAGAGATTTTAATTATTACTCATCCCATTTTGCAGCAACTGTATCTCATCAGGTCTAAGATGCTACTGATTGTAAGATGCATCCCAATTTCAGTGACATTAAAGTACAGTCAGGACTTCCCTGGTGGTGCAGTGGTTGAGAATCTGCCTGCCAATGCAGGGGACACGGGTTCGAGCCCTGGTCCGGGAAGATCCCACATGCCGCGGAGCAACTAGGCCCGTGAGCCACAACTACTGAGCCTGCGTGTCTGGAGCCTGTGCTCCACAACAAGAGAGGCCGCGATAGTGAGAGGCCCGCGCACCGTGATGACGAGTGGCCCCCACTTGCCGCAACTAGAGAAAGCCCTCGCACAGAAACGAAGACCCCAACACACAGCCAAAAAAAAAAAAAAAAAAAAAAAAGTACAGTCATCCCTTGGTATCCCAGGAGATTGGTTTCAGGACCTCCACGCGGATACCAAAATCCTCAGATTCTCAAGTCCCTTGTATAAAATGACATAGTACTTGCATATAACCTATGCACATCCTCCCATATACTTTAAGTCATCTCTAGATTAAATGCTATGTTAATAGTTGCTGGGGTGTGTGTAGAAAATTCAAGTTTTGCTTTTTGGAACTTTCTGGAATTTTTTTTTTCCCCAAATATTTTCAATCCACAGTTGTTTGAATCCCTGGATGAGGAACCCATGGATATGGAGGGATGACTGTATTTTTAAAACGTGGCTGTAGAATGGATGCAATGTGGTATAAATACAGATTCTCTGTGCCCCAGGACCTCTGAAGAACACTATTCCTTGTAGAGTAAAAGTCAGCATGTGCTGGGTCTGTGTTAGCCCCTTTCAATTTTGTTTATAATGAATTAAGTTTTGATGTTTTAAAAGTAAATTGACATAACATTAAGATGACCTTGTAGTGTGCATCCAGAGTATTCTAGCGAGGCCTAGTGGTTCAGACTCAGGCTTTGAGAATATAGCAGTCTAATTTAGGGTTAGAAAATGTTCATAATTGAAACTGTAATGGTAAGACATAACATGACCTTTCATCTTAAATATCCCCAAGATGTACCTCTTCTGTTTTTAAAGCTCTCTCAGGTTGAATTATAAAAATTTGTATCAGTAGAGCTACTTTAAGGGTCAACTAACTGTAAAGACCTGCAGGGAGTTAATATGAATAAAAGGTGCCACACATTTGAAGAGACATTTCTGGTGACTAAAGTTTCTCATGTTATAGGAAACTGTCTTTATTTGCTACCCAGTTCCTTTGCTCAGTTCATAGCTTAAACCTATTTATTTTTCGTTCTGTGGTCAGCAGAGTTAGAAACTCACTTATAATAATATGGGGAAGAGAACAAACCTGACTGAGTCTCTGGGTAGCCAACTCCTTTTTTTTCCTATTACCTTTTAATTATTATTATTGTTATTATTTTATTATATAAGTTTCAGATGTACAGCATTTACTGTTTGACATCTGTGTGTACTACAAAGTGATCACCACCACAAGTACAGTTGCCATCCATCACCATACAGTTGAGCCCCTTCACCAATTTCACCCACCTCAAAACCCTCCTCCCCTCTGGTAACCACTAATCTGATCTCTGTATCTATTAGTTTGTTTTTATTTTATTTTTATTTTTTTTAGGATACCACGAGTGAAATCATACAGCATTTGTGTTTCTCTGATTTATTTCACTTAGCATAATGCCTTCAAGGTCCATCCATGTTGTTGCAAATGGCAGGATTTCATTCTTTTTTTTATGGCTGAGTAGTATTCCTCTGTGTATATATACCACGTCTGCCAACTCCTTTTTAAATGAGTGTGAACCGACTCTAGTGTAAGACCATCTGGTGATGAAACCAGCAGAAGCCCAGGTATTCATTTTCTTGCCACATAGATTGACACTGGCCACTAACACAAGAGTATCAATGAAGATGCATCTGGAGCAAAGACAAAGTAGGAAGTCCAGGGAGTGGGGGAAATGTGGATTATCTGAGACCAGAGTAATATGGATTTGTGTCCTGGTCTTATGGGCCAGGAAGAGTTGAGGGGCAGCTGCAGGCAGTACTTAAAACACTTTCCATTTTAATCTGCTTTCTAGATCACTTTGTGATAGAAGCTTTAGCTCTGGCTTCTGCCATGGCTATATATCTTATGCCTTTCCAGAGGGTAACATTCATACAAACAACATAGAAAGATGACAAGTACATTTGCAGTTATTCACATACACCAGAGTAGCTGGTGCATCTGTTATTAAGCTGCTTTCATGTTAAATTTTTCATTATTTTGACATTTCAGTTTGGCATTTTTAAATTTCATCTTTGTCCCTTTTCATCTGTTATATTTCAGTGACTCAGATATCCCACATCAGAACCGTGTTAGATACAAGGGAGAGAAAAAAAAAGAAACAGACAGAGTCACTGTTCTCAAGGATCTCACGAACTGGGACAGAGGGAAAAGCTCAGCCCAGAGAGGGAAGGAAGTAGCCCAGCTAGCCAAGAGACTTCTTTACTCCTTTGTTTTAATAACCTACAAAGCAGAACCCTGCCTCAGGAAGATTAGGATTCCATTGATCCTCTAAGGCAGCAGGCAAGGCTCCAAGTTCTGTGATACACTCAGGTGATACTGGCTCTTTGTGTTCCAGGGCTGTGTCCAGATCCTCAGATTAAAAGAGTTCCCTTTACTATCTCCCCTTAGAGAACAGAATTGTCATTTAGAGATCAGCAACTGCAGGGAGGATAGCCATCTGCTATACAGAAAGAACCAGAGGTTTCTGTGAATTGAATTAGGACCTCCCTCCCCCATCAGTACTGCATAGTGATTAAAAAAGAGGGAGTCTGTGGGCTCAAAGAGGAAACTGTCTTAAATGGGAGTCTATGCAGGACTGTCTACTGGCACTTGAACCTAAATAACTTGTCAATGCCTTGATTTATTGTTATCCTTTTTATCTTGACTACTTTGTCGAAATGACATTAGAAGTTCCAAGATTTCCCTCAACTGTTCCATATCTGGGGAAAACTTTTTTAAGAAAGATGAGATTTCAAGGCAGGATATAAAGCCTTACGTAGGTCATTTGGATCTCTTGACTCGTTTATGTCCATTTGTTTTTAGACAGAATTTGCAGAAATAAAATCTATGTATAAAACATACACATGTACTATCACAGTCATTCAGGTATAAGTTAACATCTGCCACGAATGTTGGTCCAAACATGCCATATTGACTGAAAACATATCTCTGTATGAAATTGAATTCAAGGTGTGCAGTTATAATTTTTAATTTTTCAGTGGTAAGTTAGGTTATGCTCCCTTTCTTTTTCCTGTTAACTGCAATTTCAAACAAATCAGCTAAAGGGTTGAGCTGAGGAGAGAGAGGAGTATGAAGAACAAGAAGGAATCAGGTACTTAAACACTCAAAGTTTTAGCTTTGATGCATTTTTGCTTGAAACACAGAACAAGTGTTATGTTTAGTTTCCCCTGCTCTAAAATAGCACTGTTAATTTTTTCATTTGGTGAATTTTCACACAAGTGCTAATCACACGTTTCTATAAATCATATTAATTTAACTTATTTCCCTAAATGTTGTTCTGTAGTGTGTAGCACGGATGTTCTCAGATTCTTGGCTGTGTAAGCTTGGTGCAGTTGGAAGCGGAACAGAAACATCTGAGAGGCATTATTTGGATTACAGATGCAGGAGCATCTGATCTCACCTTTTGCTCGGGTTCCTAAATCACAACTGTTCTTTCCCTTTGCATTCAATCTGTGTGTCCTGCGCCCTCCATCTTTGACATTGCTCCAGGGTTGGTTTTATGGAGAATGCACTGTCATCGTACAAGTTAAAGGGATAGTAAGTTTCGTTAATCATATTTAATAGTTTAGTTTGCAGGAGGGTGACTGCTTCAAATTTAAAAGACAAAGGAGATTGGTATGGACTATATAATGTGCCTTTTCTTGTCCCTGAAAAGGAATACTCATATTTATGGAAAAATAACTGTTTTTTTTTTCTTTACAGAGTATGATCTCATCCATTGTAAATAGCACATATTATGCCAACGTGTCAGCAACCAAGTGCCAGGAGTTTGGGAGATGGTATAAGAAGTACAAGAAGATTAAAGGTAAACTGACTTTTATTTTTGAAGCCTATTTTCAGTTTCTTAGGTCAAGGAGTTGTTGATTCTTGGGAATTTATGCTAATTTAGATACAATTGTTAATAAAATTTCATATACTTTTTTATAAAGGTAGGATTCTTTTTTTTAATTGTAAGTACAGTTGGTTTACAATATTGTATTAGTTTCAGGTATACAGCAAAGTGATTCAGTTATACATGTATATATATATATATGTATATATATATGTGTATTTTTTTCAGATTCTTTTCCATTTTAGGTTATTATAAGATATTGAGTATAGTTCCCTGTGCTATACAGGAAAGCCTTGTTATTTATCTATTTTATATATAGTGGTGTTTATCTGTTAATTCCATACTCCTAATTTATCTGCCCCCTTCTCCTTTGGCAACCACAAGTTTGTTTTCTATGTCTGTGATTCTGTTTCTGTTTTGTAAATAAGTTCATTTGCATTATTTTTTCGAGATTCCACATATAAGTGATACCATATAATATTTGTCTTTCTCTGTCTGACTTCAGTCAGTATGATGATCTCTAGGTCCATCCATGTTGCTGCAAATGGCAATATTTCATTGTTTTCCTGTGGCTGAGTAATATTCTGTTGTATGTATATACCACATCTTTATCCATTCATCCGCTGATGGACACTTAAGTTGCTTCCATGCCTTGGCTGTTGTAAATAGTGCTGCTATGAACATTGGGGTGCAAGATAAGACTATTAATATTTCCATCAAGAGATCCAGATTAGCTCCCTTAAAACTAAGATGGTGTTAGAACTAAAGTAAAATTCTTAGCATAATATATGAAGTGTGTAGTTTTCACAAGAGATGCTTGTGAAGGCTGAGATCTTTAAAAATATTTTGAAGTTGTATATTTCAGATAGGCATGTCTATTTAAGAAGCTCAATCAATAAATCATTTTCATTAATTTATTAATGAAAAAAGCAGTCATTCTAGGTTAAATCAGCACTTATAGTTTAAGTACCAATTAGCAAATTGAAATGACTGTGTGGTATCAGGAAATCTTTGGTCAGAAATGGAGTTTTGATGTTGTGTTTATTTGGAGACAATTCCAGAACAGTGGTTAAAGCAAAGGGACTCTGCAGTCAGGAGGACTTGTATTCAAATCTTTGTGTTCTGTTTACTAGCTATGTGAGCTTGAACAAATTATTTAACTTCACCAAGACTCAATCTCCTTATCTGAAAATTGGAAGTAATAAAAGTAAGTAAGTCACTGGCTAGCTGTGAGGACTAAAATACGTTAATACTGGCACAAAGTAATCTCTTAATAAACAATAGCTATAATATTGTAACAATAATTAATAGTAGTAATTCTACTAGCAGCAATATATTATATATAGAATTATATCTGATCCTGAATATACCATTCTCGTATAATAAACGGCATGCTATTTAGGCCATCCAGCCCTTTAAATATATGTGATATTTTGCCTTTGCAAATTTGTCAATGCTGGAAAAATTCTGTTGTTCTCACCCCACTTCAAATGCTATTCAATTCAAATGCTACCAACCCCTGAGGGGATTGGGGGATATTTTGGTAACAGAACAGGTTAATGTTTGAGGGTCCTTCTAGTTCATATTTTGCATGATTATGACATCATTCATCGTGCTTTTATTATAGGTATTCAGAGACTTGCTGATGGTTCACTGCCCCTGTTGAGAGGGTTAAATGACAATTTATGGTGGGCAGGTAAAAGTAAAGGATTAATTTATTTGTTTTTACTACCTGTAGTTTTCCTCTAGGGAGACAGTATGGAAGTAATGCCTCTTGGCTGTTGAGTATTTGGGAGTTTGTTTACAAGGTTACCTTTGGAGAAAATGAGCTTTATTTGCATTGGTGGCACATTTCTGATTACAAAGGAATGAGAGCATTTTATGCTAAATATACAATTTATAAGGAAAGTCAAGTCGTTGAACTACCCAGGAGAAATTAAGTTCACTAAAAATTGAATTAAGATCCATTCCTTTTCAATATATTCTAAAATTCTTAGGACCCTCTAGTTTCTGGCTTGGGTACTTGCTTTACAATGTTATTAATATTAACTCTTGTACAGGATAAGATGAATAACTCCTTCTCATTATAAGACATGATTGTGTGGTTCGGAAGTGTTTCTTTTCTGTAAGTGTTGTCTCCAAGTTTTTCCTTTGAAATCAGATTGTTAAAGTGCTTGAACAATATCCTCTTTGGCTAAAAATCAAAAGAATCACGCAGCTTCAAGGTCATTTGCTAGATCCAATTTACTTTCTATTATAAGAGAAAGGAAGAGAGCGTTCTCTTTTAATAGTCTGGAGTATAATTCCAGATTCAGAAAGACTGGAAACTCTTCACTCTAGTGTTTTCAGAATCGCCACTACAGAATCTGTGTGTGTGTGTGGTTTGTGTGTGTATATATCTGTTCACACACACATTAACACTTATGTCTTCTACTTTTCTCCTTTCTTTCTTAGCAAGTCAATTCTTCAAGCTCTATTTTTTTCTTCAAGATAGTAAATGCACAGTTAAATCTTTAAGTGCCATAAAAGCAGACTGAGACCTTGATTTCAATTAGGAGGTCAAGGATCCACACCTGAAGAGGCGGCCAGCCGCTGTGTACACATGCTATTCAAAGAGATGGAGCTAGTCATTGCTGTTAAAAAGTGTGTGTGTGCATGTGTGTGTGTCAGTAGGAGGAGAAAAGGGAAGGTTAAGGTATGTGTGAAGTAAACACAAGCTGCCGTAAAACAGTTCAAGTGGTGTTGATTCATCAACCAAGGGAGTGGGAGGAAAAACAAAGAATTCATGACAGGTATAATGGTGTAGAGAAAATAAACACCCCAGAGAAGTGCATTTTATTAACTTTCCACCTTCAGAGAAAAGGAAGTGTTGGACCTATACAGGAACATTTCAGTCCTTAGAAGCTTTATGCTGTGAATAGATGTCACTGTGGGAGTTCCTATCTAGTAGAATCCATTTCTCATGAGAAAGCAATGATTTTGTCTGTAAAATTTCTATTTGTGTCCATCCATTTTCAAAAAAAAAAAAAAAAAAGCAATGAATTTCAAATCTGGAAATAAAGTAGCAAAACCAGAATTCTACCTTAGGGCTCTTCCTGAGAGCGCAGAAGTCAGAGTTCTCTGTCTTTCCTTGTCTCCCCTCCCCCACCTTGTTTCCATTCCATAGTTACCAGTTTACATGTATCATTGCTGATATTCAGTATAGAAGAAAATCTCAAGCTAGCTTACTGATGTCTCAAACTAAATGCAGGCTACATTGTTAAATATGTTTCCTATTATCTGCTAATGTCTGTTTTAATAAAACAGTGGGAACTAAATGGTTGCTTCTTAATCAAAACCATGATTTCCCAAACATAAGCTATGTGATTCTGTTACAAATTGCCACATATAGATCTCCTAGGTCAAATTTTTTTTCTCTTCTCATAGAAATAAACAGTAAAATAATTATATACTCTGAAAGATCAAAGTAAACATGACTAAAACCTGGCAAAAATAAAAGTCTACTGAAAGGTTTTAGGAAAAAAAGATCAGATTGCAAATTCTATAGTTAATGCTTAAATAAATATGAGAAAAATGAATAATCAATAATTTGATATCATTAAAAACAGATGTAAAGACTATATACAAATGGAATTGTCTAAATTTTGAAGTAAACATTTTAATGTGCATTTTTTGAATTTGTTGTTATTATAGCTAAACTATTTACACTTATTCTTTAAAAAGTCTTAAGTTGGTTTGGCTTAGCATGTTAACGTTATTTTCCCCAGTGATCACAGCAAAGCACATTCTGTTTACCTTTTTCCTTTAATTTCAAAGGCAATCATAGTTGACAAAGACATATTTGAGTTAACATTAGTGTTAATTCAGGATAGATGGGGAGACAGTTTGTGTACTCTGGTTTTAAAGTTCAGAACCATGAACCTGCTTCCCAGGAGTTTTTGATACTGAAGAAAGCGAAGTGGTTGAATGTGGTAGTTGGTTGGTTCAGATGGCATTTTTTTAATTGCTGTTCATCTCATACTGTAATTGCTTCTGGCCTAGATTTTACAATGTAGCTCTCATAAGCTCCCAGGATTCAGAAAAATACATACATTTTGTGGAAAAACAAAACAAAACAAAAAGACCAATATTAACGGTTGTTTAATGTGTAGGAGTCTTAGTGTTGGACCCAAGGATAATCCACTGGGACCTAGAAACATTCATGCTATTAATTATTTTCAAGAATTTTGGGGGTTATGTGGGATTTACCTATCAATTTTTCTTTCATAGGTTCTACGCATTTTATTAAAACTATTTTTAACCTCACTCTTCTTTTGGATTAAGTCTATTTAGACATACACTTGCCCCATCAGTTTTATGAAACTAAGTGGCAATTGTGTGCAGTACTATTATTAATTATACTATTATGGCAATCTAATTCTGCAAGGGATCTTATAAGAATAAGAAAGTACCTTAACAAAGAAGTGCTCATATGTTTTAAATGTTTCCTAATTAAAAATTAATCAATTAAAAGAAAATAATTTTATATTTAAAGTGTTTTTCATCTGGCACCAAAAGCAAAATGAACTGCCGTCTTTTGTCAGGTCGGTTTCAAGTATTTAATATGTCACAAGAATTAAGGGGTCATTGAAAGTTCATACAATTCTAGTGGATATCTCAAAATTATTTATGTCATAAAATAATACCACTAGAATGAATGGACCTAACCAAACCCTATACTGTGGCCAGAAAGCAAAATTATCCCCATCACTTTCCTTTTCTCAGTCATTGCTCAGGGAGCCCCTGATTGCTAGTTGTCTTAATTCTGTTTGTTTATTTGAGCTTATTTTGCAAAATATTAAAAAGCTGGGAGAAACGAGGATTTTAAAAACCAGTGTTACTTCCTCAAACCTGGTTTATTCTAGTAATCAGTATTTTATCTGACCCTGTCTGATCTAGTCTTGCAAGATCAAACGTCCAGGCCAGCAAGCAGACAGTAAACAAAGCCTGTGAAGGGTTTCAGTAAACACAAAGATTAGATGTTGAATGAAAATTAAACTCCTTGAACTAGTTCTCTGTACTAAAGTGGTTAAGTGGGTTGTGATTAAAAGAAATAAGTAATTATGATCATTATAGCTGAAATGATATAATGTTACCACATTTAAAGCACCTCTTGTAACCAAAAATGATTGTGTCATTTACAAAGTGGTGCCTCGAAGTTGAATAGAGAAATCAGTGTCCCCCGACCTGGTTCCATTAGGCAGCCCTTGCTTAGCCATGGTGGTCAGGACAATGCCTTTAATCAACTGCTGGTACTTCTGCCTCTGCTGTTGTTTAGCTCTGATGAGGTAAAAGTAACTTAACTTTTTTTTTTTTTAACATCTTTATTGGACGATAATTGCTTTACAACGGTGTGTTAGTTTCTGCTTTATAACAAAGTGAATCAGCTATACCTATACATACATCCCCATATCTCCTCCCTCTTGCATCTCCCTCCTACCAGTAACTTAACTTTTGTCTACCTAATTCTTCTGGGTCATGAAAGAGATTTGCTTTCAGTTTCGGATCTAAATTAAGGTGCTTGGCAAGGAAGTTTGTCTGCCCTCTGCCTATATTGCACCTTGTCTAAAGTAATGACAACATCAAATCCTTGAATTTTATATATATATTAGATTCATTGAGGTAGAAACATCACTTCTGCAAACAAGCACTTTCCATCTTACTGGTTTTCCAAAAATTGAAAGAACCTTGTGCGTTTACACTGGTAATCACGATGCGCCTTCATTGATCACCTTGCCCTTCCTAACCTTCCAATGAGGAGCTTATTGGTAGTGTCACCAAGTGGAAGAATGGTATGTGGGGAATGCCTTGCACCCTAAGCTCAGATGTGGACTCATTTCTTGCTTGGATCTTAAGAAGCTTATTCTAGCTGTACTGGTAGCTGCTTCTTTAGCCTGAATGTGTTTATTCATAAATGTTTAAAGAAGTAAAAACAATCATTTGTCAACAGTGTGGTTTGTAGATGGAAAGAAACAAACTTGCTATCTTCTCATATTTATAAGCCATTTAAAAAAGAATGGAAAGGGAAAAAGGATCTGCTTTTCTAACCCCTTCCTTTCTTCATCCATCCATCCATCCATCCATCATCTATACTTACTATTTGAAAGAATTATAAGACACAATTCCTGGTTTCAAAAAGCCTACATTCTCTGTGAAATAATTAACAACATAACATATTTTACTACCATTCAGAAAGAAATTTGAGCATCTACTATATATACCTGGCAGGATTTTAAGTGGGGATCATTACCTAGTCCTTCCTTGCAAGAAAGTTACAGTTACAATTAGATAATTAATTTTAATAAAATGTTTAGTGAGTATCTCTACTACAGCCCATATTCAATGCTAGAAGCAGTGAGAGACATTCAGAAACACTTAAGATATGGTTCCTACCTCTAGTTGTGTCACCCTCAACCTAGCAGGGAGGTGGCCGTATAAGTATATCTGGCGAATATATAACAGTGGTATAAACTAGTATAGTGGTAACACAGAGAAAGGTCCATAAATTATACCTGCTGGGTGTCGGGATAATTCAAGAAGAAGTAGCACATGAGTTATACCTTAAGGACAAATAGAGTTTTGCAGAGAGGACAAGGAGAAGGAAGAACATTTCAGGCAAATGCAAGTTCATGAGTATAGATGCAGGGGTGCAGAAGAGCATGATATATTTCGGAAATAATGGGTGGTTGTCCAGTACGTCTAGAATGGCAGTGCATTTATCATGATACTGTAATATAACATGCCTAGAATGGCTAAGATTTTTGATTGGTGAAAAGGAAAAGATAAGAGCATGGCTGGGTGTGGGACTGATGGTGGCACCAAACATTGGTGAAAGAGCAGAAATGTTTGGGACCTGGCTGTGGGGAGCGTTCGTGTTTATAGTGATGAAAAATAAAGTTGGGAAGGTAGTAAACACATCTTAGGGAGCTCTGAAAGCCCAGTTGAGATAGTCTGAGAATCACTGAAGGTTTTTCAACAATGAAGCAATAATGAAAATGGTGGTTTAAAAAAAAAAAAACCAAACACATCCTCTAGAAGCCATCTAAAACCATGTATGGATATGAATATGTTTATGGCAGGAGGGGAGGCAAATGGGAGGGAGAAAGGGTGGTGTGCACACCCTGGAGGATGCAGACAAAATAGAATCTGTTGCAGTAATATGTGGAAGTGAAGATGGTGAGGGAGGTAGAGCTTTGGCTCTGGTGGCAGGAATGAGAAAGAGAGAAGTGACCAATGCAATATGTGTGTGGGAAGAGAAAGGGAAATCAAAGTGGAGTCCAAGGTTTTGAGCTTAAGTGACTCTGGATGGTTTTGACAGAAATGGGATGATATAAACTGAGAGCAAGTTGCTGATGCTTCAGTGAGAGTTGGTGAACTAGGTAGAAATACCCACTGGGCTGTTCAAGGTGTGGAGCCACCTGACCAAAAGACAGGACTAGAGAATAGATTCTGGAGCTAATTTTTTAGATGTAATAGTTAAAATGATACCAAAAGAGGATTCTCTGAAGGGGAGAGTGAGGACAAGGGTTGGGAGCTTTGAGAGGTAAAAGGGCCAGGGGTTAAGAAGACATGATTAGGAAGAAAGTGAGATTTCATGGAAGCCAAGGGAAGATGGGTTACCAGTGGAGAAATGTTATCAAGGGTGACAGGAGGAGGAGAAGGAGAAGAGGTGATTGGAGGCTCTTAACTTTGGCCAAAAAGGGACCATAATGACATTGAAGGGAGCTATTTCCCTGTCGTGTGAGAACAAAGAGAAACTGTATGCATCTGAGATGGAAGGTGGCAAGGAAATGAGGATAGCAGATACTGAGTGAATGAGGAAAGGCTATAAGAGCAGCTAACTGCAGCATTAGGGTTACATGTAACCCATACTTCCACCCCACCCCCACCCCAATACTCAGGAGAAAGACGATGGCGTCACAGGAGGCCAAGGGCTCTGAAGGGGAAGAGGGGTGGTGAGCAACAGTTCACAAACTAGGAAGGGATGGGGCACAGAGGATGCTTTGCCTTTGAAAGAAAGAGAAATAGCTTTGCTTCAGAACCTGGAGGAAAGGAAGGAAGATGGATAAGGAGACAAGTTTTTGGAGATGGAGTGAATGGTAGAGAATGAGGCAGCTCATGCCATGTGATAGGGGTGGGGGTGGGCTGTTGTGATTATCTAGCAGTGAAGGAGAGAATGGTTGGTATGGGGGCTTGGTGGCGAGCCCTGAAACAGGTTCTGGACCAACTATGTTTGGGAAACAATGAGAGAGAAGCAGGGAGTTGAACTGAGATGACATAGTTAAGGGTTGTGGTCCAGGTCTCTTTAGTTCTTAGCGTTTTCTTATAGTGAGCTTTAGATTTCTCATAGTTTCAGATTTCCTTTTGTCTTGCTGAGAAACAAGATTAAAAACTCAAAAACAAAGATCTGGTGGTGCTTGATGAAGAATCTACAGAGTTGTGAAATGAGAGGTTTTGTGTGTAGACCAGGAAATATCCAGCTTATTTAAAATCTGGCATGATTGTGGTGACATCCTCTTATTTTGGGGAAACCCATAGGTTAAAATCAGAGAATTCTCTTGGTCTCTTGATCGACTAAATAAAAATTATTATTTGCGTTTCCTCAGATGATTTACAGAGTTAAAAGCTGAAAAGCACTTATGTTTGCAAGGTGCTTGAAGCTCTTAAATATAAGTGCTATGTAAGATGCTAGGACTACCATGACAATTGTCTATGGTAGACAGTTGTTTAACTTGCTCTTTGTCTGACTGGTGATATGATTCTTACCCTATGCAAGAATTTGAGATTATCTGACCTTGGACTTCTGAACTCTCAAGGGAATGGACATAAATCTAGAATCATCTAGAGTACAAGCCAGGCTATGAGTTCTAACATTTGGCCTTTCAAGCTGTCACCTTCCAAGTTCCATGTTCCTTAGTAATTTTGATTCTTGAATAATCTCCCTACTAGACCAAAAATCCCTTGAAAGAACATCTGGGGGACTCATCCATTTTGTGCCATCCTCCAAGCCCTGTGAACATAGGACTTTGTATATTGTAGATGCTTAGTAAATATTAATAGAATTGAATGTAATATAGATGAATTTATTTGAACATATGCACTTAGAACAGTTTTATTTTTGCACATATTATATTTTTACTAAATCTTATTTGCTATCGGACGTCTCAGTTGAGAGAAGAAAGAAAACCTTTGTCTTGTTCCTGATCTTAGTGGAAATGGTTTCAGTTTTTCACCACTGAGAACGATGTTGGCTGTGGGTTTGTCATATATGGCCTTTATTATGTTGAGGTAAGTTCCCTCTATGCCCACTTTCTGGTGGAGCCCTCATCTCCCAAAGGTTAGAAGAGACTTATGTTAGGAGTGATAAGGACTTGCACTTGGAAGTCAGTGGGTAAAAAGGAATATTCTGTGGGGACTTGTGTCAGGTTTGGAGGTTGGGGCAGAAGTGAAAGATGTCATAAATACATTAAGTCTGATGAAAGTTGTAACATGATATAATCACATATACATGTTCAGAATAAACTCAGAAGGTCTGGAAAAAAATATATATTAAAAAAAAAAAGAAAACCTTTGCTTGTTTAATTCATATTACAAATGTCCTTATTATCGGTTAAAATATTCTTTTTTTCTGTTAATTAGTTATTGAGCTAAAGATTTAGCAATTGTTAATCAATTCCACTGAAAGAGACAGTAACACCTTTGTTAAGTAAAAATTAGGGACCATTTATGCAGCCTAAGAAAAACATCCCTTTGAGGTGTTTCCAGCTAGTTTATTGAGTATTTTACTTAAAATAATGGCCCCAAACATTTAAGTCCTGTGAAATCAGAGAGAATGGCCAATGGAAAATAATGAATTATGGATTGATTATTTCTTTGATTCACTTTTCCTTATTAGGTTGAATTAAAGAATTAATCCACAGAGAATGCTCCTGAATGATAATGTTAAGTTTCTGAAATGTCATTTTTTTCCTATCATGTGTGAATTCACCTCTGAAATTATAGTTTTAAATTAAAACAAAGAGTAAAAATCAAGATATTATTAGATCTAAGTAGCTTTAACCTATACAGAAAGCTATAGGAATATTTGAAATGATCAGTGTTATCAAACTATTATAAAGCATTGTTTGAAACCAAAAGGGACAATGGCATTCAGACACAGTAAAGGTGGACAATGCTTACTTTTTCCATGGAACATAATGGGTCCTGTGAACTTTTATTGTCAAAAAACAAAGTGTTCAGCTTCCAGTTGCTTTATGGTAGATAATATATGTTTTTGTGGATCTTAATATGATGGAAAAAGGAAGTTGATAATAAGGGGAAAATATACCTAAGAAAACCAGTCATATGGTATTATCACAATGCCGGCTGGTACACTTCGCTTTTGGGGCTGGAAGCATTTTCCTTCCAAGTCTTGTTTTATTAGGAGTTAACAAGTTGGCTCTGAATATCTTGCTCTAGGCAGAGACTTTGCAAGCAAGTTCTCAACCCAGAGACAGATTCTCTTTAACAAATTTAGAGGAAAAAAAAAATCTTTAGGTTTCATAGTCCTAAAAGACTTATTTTTTTTCTTTTGCCCTTCAGCCCTTTCAGACTCCTAATATTTTCTTTAATTATATATAGTGAACTCTTCTGGTTATAGTTTTGTTTTTAATTTCCAATAGTGTGGGATTTATATCTGGTATATATGGAATATCGGCTTTAGCTCTTGAGATCATGTCTGTCTATGTTTGTGTTAACAGAAAAGCAGTTTTTATATAACAAATTGACTTTGTACCTACAGTTATTGACTAGGAGAGAATAAGTCAGAAGTATTTTCAGTGATTGGGCATGTTCATTGTTGGCAGACAGGATGCTGTTCTGGTTTGTCAGGAAAATTAGTGTTATGTTTACATTCTAAAAAGAGTTTTAACTCAGTGAAAGACTTTGGGTGGACAGTAGGGCTTTTTAATGTTAATGTGTAGCCTAGTTCAGAGAGAGGAGTCTAGATAAATATCAGGTTGAATCATATGTAAATGCCATTTTCATAGGTCAAAATTGTTGTATGTCACCAATTTCATATAGTAGTTCAATCATATATGAATTTATTGTGATTGCCTGAGATTCTCAGGTTATTACCATGTTGTATGAGTGTGCATACCCCATTTTATTTTTTGTTGGGTACCTGTTTCAAACAAACACTTCATATTTACAGAGTTTATAAAGAGTACTTGCAAGAGCTCTCAGTTGCGTGATTCATGTCTTTCATGTCAGGTGGGACTCCATGCTGATGACACTCATTTGGGGATAAAGCCTTTTGGCTGCAAGAAAAATAAAAGAATGGAAGGATTCATGAAAATAAATATAGTGAGTGTGAAATAGTATTACAGATGACTAGAATGAGCTGCTAATAAACAACAAAATAGGGATTAAAAGGAGCTATGTTTTATCATCAAATAGAAATGCATTTTATATCATAGGCAGTTGTTACAGGCCCATCTATACTCAGTTACATTGTCTGAAGCGAATCTATAGATGGAGTTCTTTCATTATTCAGTACTGCATCTGTAGGGGCTGTCATCATTCTGGTACATAGTAGTTGGTTAATAAATATCTTATCATATGAATTAAAACAATAAACAAGCAAACGCAAATAATCATATTTTAGTGATTAGCTCATTCAGTTGGGAAGAATCAGTAATTTCCTCACTGTTTAGAACTGACCGGTTTCTGTAGTCTGTCACATCAGGAGGGTTTACAGGGCATAGAGTGGAGGCTTCAGGTTGAGCCCTCACCCTTCAGATAACTCGCCCACTCATCATGTCACCTATGCATTTTCATGCGGCATGTGCACATGCACACATACATACAAACAGAAAGCAGGGCTTGTCTGTTGGAAAGTTGATGAGTCCTGACTTGAACCCTAAAATTAATAACAACCACATGTCCCAAGTTGGGCAGTTTAGCATAAGCCGTGGAACAAAGACTTTAAAGGTCCTAAAGACATTGGTTTGATTTCTGCTACTTGCTTTAATAGGTTTGTGACATTGTTTTTTTCTGAGCTTCAACTTCTCTTCAATAAAGTGGGCATAATAATATCTATGTCATACAATTGTTATGTGAGAATTAAATGACAGTGATGTGTAAAGGGCTTAGCTCAGTGCCTCAGCTACTATATAAATGGTAGAAGGCTTGATGTTACCTGCAATGCACTTATAATAAAAACATTTTTCTCTAAAGGAAATACAACAAAAGTACTTGTGAAACATTTAGGCCCCGAGAACTTCACTTTGAGTTATGCAGAAGAAGAGAAAAAAAACCACTAGTTTTCACTGGTCTTGTGATTTGTTTATTATGCTTATGAGGCTAGAGCCAGTAGTCCTAATCATTTTAATTTTTCCTAAATATTTGTCTACATTTGGACTGCTATTTGTCCCTGAACAAGTTCCCTGACTTCTCTGGTATTAGACAGGATCATTATCCTTAAAATTGGGGTCCAATGTTGGGGTTTAGTGTCACGGGAGCAGGGAACTTGGGGTGGAGGTTTGGAAGTCCAAGGCAATGATATGCTCAAGAATATCTTTTCCCTATGCTCAAGGTTTGGGTGCCCATTCAAAATTGTCGATTTGATTGGCAACTTTCCCACCAAGAGTGCCAAATGGCCAGCCTATGTCTTACCTTGTAGAATCACTTCCAGAGTACTTTTTGAGGCGGAAGGAGCCACAGAGAAATGCACTATCCTTTTTTATTTGGCTTATATTCTTCTATCCAGGGTTTCCAGGATTTGTTCTGGGCAATACTGCAGTGTTCGCTTATTAAGGAATCCATTAGCACTCATTCTTGCTAATCTGTTTACATTTGCATAAGCATCTTAATGGTTTAAGGAAAAATCCATAGGCCAGAAATTCCAGAAATTTCTCAGTGCAAAGCCTTTTACCCAGTTCATTTCTTTCCACTCATTATAACTATGGACAAAACCCCAGGGCTTATTTCTCAAAGGCAATTGTGTTAAGGTTTGCATTGAAACACTAGGTTCATAGTTCTGGAAAAAATTATCAGTCTTTTAAGCAGTATTGATAGATAAACTTGCAAGAGCAATACTACAACTCCTGCTATTGCCACTATAATCTCCTGTTATTCCTGTTGCATTGGGGAGTTCCACAAAGAGAGATATCTTGGGAAAGTCTTGAATTTTTGCCGAAGAGTCAAAAAAACAGAAGCAATTATTCTGAGAAAGGGAATTGTTTTGAAAATCCTAGCGGCAGTACTCTTTAAGATGCTATCAAGATGCTGGAAGGTTGCTTTAACACCAGTTTACAGGTAATCTTTCTCATTTTACAGGTAATCCCAAGATCACCCAGCTAGTTAGAACTCAGGTTTAAGAATCCCAGTTTGCTCTTCTTTCCACCTATCCTATGCTATCTTGCTTTGATTGACAGACATCTCTACATATCAGATGCTTTACCTTTTGCTCATAAATCCTCTTCAGAAAGTATACTTTGGGGCATAAAGTCATTGGAGTATATTTGGAGTATTGAAATTTTACTGGGATTACTTTACATAGCATCTATAGCAAATACAGATGTAATAAAAATAATGAAATCTAACAGAGAAACACTAAACTGAAGAAGAAAAACTAGTGTGTGTGTGTGTGTGTGTGTGTGTGTGTGTGTGTGTGTGTGTATTTCTTTTAGTTAGGACCTTTTTGATACCTACTCATTCCCTGGAAAATAAAAGCAATCCATTAAACATTTGCTTTTTTAAAATACTGTTGTAATAAACTATAATGGAAAAGAATAAAAAAAAAGATATATACATATATATGTATAACTGAATCCCTTTGCTATACACATGAAACCAACACAATATTGTAAATCAACTATGCTTCAATTCAAAAAACTGTAGGACACTTTCCTTCTTTCTTTTGGTTAATGTAAATGTAACATGTATACATTCAAAGCACGTTTTATTCCTTAAGTTTTCTTTCCATTTTTTATTTATAATAAATTTTGGAACTTAAAGCCATGTTTATGTAGCATTCCTGTAAATTTAATTTCAAGAGTTGTGAGATTGTCATTTTATTTCCCATCGATTCTGCTGTCTCCTAATTTGAAGGTCAGGATATGAACTATGAAGCCTCATTTGGAGAAGCTGAATCCAACATATTCCTGCATATGCCATGAAGCATGTGATTCTAAATTGACAACGAATTCTTCTAAATTGTAGGGATTTGTTTAAAAAGTAACATGATGTAACATGGCATAGTTACTTAAACCAAAGGGAAGGTTGCAATTCTTTAGATGACCTTTGGGAAACAGCAGACATTGGTCAGAATGTCCTAATCAGGAAATTTTGAAATGTCAAGCCTAATCTGTTAATCATAATTATATAGATATTTTCTGAAATTTACAGTAGCACTTTAATAAAGATCTTTCACGTAGACACTGATCATCTAAAATTTACTCTTACAATTCTAAGATAATAATATTTTCCCTATGGCAAAACTGAGATCCAGAGAATCTCCAGTTTGCTCAAAGAGACCCCACAGCTAGTAAGAGTTAGAATGTAGATTTGAATGCAGTTTTCTAGTATCAGGTCCAGTCAATGCTTCTTCAGTATAACAAAAACTAAACTAATCATCAACAAAACTAAAAATATATCATAGAGAAGAAAATTTAAAATGTTTAGATACATTTATAGGATAGTGAATGTTCAGTCAGATTGAATATGACAAATGGAATGGAAATGACAAAAAAATGGAATATGACAGTTATAAATGTCTGGTATAATCTCAAAAGACAATAACAACATAAAAGCAAAGACAATATAGAACAGTGATTCTCAAACTTTAGCATGCATAAAAATCACCTGGCAGCTGTATTTTGTATAATCTCAAAAGACAGTAAGTAAAAGCAAAAATGATATAGACATTGATTCTCAAACTTTAGTGTACATAAGAATCATTGGAAATTTGGTGTACATAAGAACTCTAAGAGATCCTGAATTTGTATTTCTAAGAGTCTTCCAGGTAATATGGATGTTGATGGTTCAAGGGACTATATTTTGAATATCTCTCACCTAGCACAAAACTGAAGTGTACAATTTACGTCCATCCATCTATGCCAGTACACACACAGACACAGACACAGACACACACAGGCAAGGTGAATGTAATAGTAATGGTAAACTGCATAGTGACAGATACTGTTCTAAGTGTTGATACATATTCTCATTTAATCACACAGTAATCCTTCATGGTAGGCATAAGTTTTAACCCACATTAAATATACAAGGAAACTAAGGCACAGGGAAGTTAAGTAAGCTACCCAAGGTCACACATCTACCAAATGGTAGAGCTGAGATTTAAACCCTGGCAGTTTGGCTTAGAAATCTCTGCTTTTAACTATTATACCATACATCTTTCCCAACAGCTGAAAACATATTTACCCAAAATTGCAGTAAAGAAATTATAATAAAAATTAAGTGCCAGAGAGGAATATAAGACAAGATTTATATATAGACATACATTTTTTTGAGTATTTAAAATGTTCTTGCAACCACCTAAAATACATATGTATATATCAGGGATTTGTGATTATTAAAATAAGTACTTGACTTCAAAATGTACTTAAAATTGCATGAAATAAAATGAGATTTTTGAACCAAATATCTTTTCATTGTAATGTGGATAAATCCCTGGGGAGGAGTGTCACTTTCTTGCCTGTGAACAACCTGCCATAGCCAGCGGTCTTGGACATTGAATAGCTAATGTTCGTAGGGTGCTCTTGGTTAGAACATCAACTCTCTGAGTTTGGGAAGGCTTCAGAAGCCCATGGGATTCCAGTACAGGGCTGCAAAGGCCTCTCCTACTTTGGAGTTACATAGAACCCCAGAAGCTCAGAGGGTGGTTACATAATTGTTTCCCAGTCTTTGCAATTTTCACTCAATCCCAGAAAGCTCAAAGGAATTGGCAAGGTCCTACTGGAACTGGGAGTTTCTCAGAAACCTGAGCAGACTCCAGATCTGAATTATCCACCGGCAAGGCCCCAGGACTGGAACCCTCCTCCAGAGGTTAAAATAGCTACAGAGAGCTGCTCAGCTACCCGATGTAGAAACATTTCACCCCACTTGCCTCAACAGCCTCAAGCCACACTCTGTTTGGGGACTTGTACTTGAAGCTGGGGTAATCATTCCTTCCCAGGCACTTCCCACTCCACAGATTACCTTTAGGACTTTGGCAACCATAGAATCAAATTCACTGTGAATTAAATTGCAGCTCTGATGTAAAGTCCTGGAAGCAGTTGTGTTTTTAATGTCTCTTTAATAAGTAAGCATTTTGGCTTTATTGAGAATATTTTCTGTTGTGAATGTGAACATTGCGTTCGTCACGAGAGGCACTGCTGCCTTTTATCCTTCATGTTTTTAAGGATTTCTGATCCATGGCTGAGTATTGCAGAGATAAGATGGGCCCTCAGAGCCAGGGAGTTACCTTTGGTCTTGGTTTAGTTTAAGATAGACCTAACATGATGTTTTCTATCAGAATGACAAAGCAAAACACACAATCAGGCACTGCTGTTAGGTCTACATTTCAGTCATTGTGGTTACTTTCAAATAATTTAAAAAGAAAGAAAGAAAAAGGGAGGAAGAGAGGGGAAGGAGGGAGGGAGGGAAGGAAGGAAGGCCAGAAAGAAAAGGGAAAAGAAATACTGAAGGCCCAGGCTCAGTTTTCAGATTGAGTCTGGTACATTGTGATGCTCCTCTGACTTTTTTTTAAGCGTTTGTATTTCATCTGCTGTGACATAAGAGGTTAAAATATTATTCTGATATTATCTGTATAAGAGTGGCAGCAGAAAAAAAAGAAAAAGTTTTTCAGATTTGGCAAAATCTGTGCAAACCGTTCCTGAAACCATGAACCGCCTTGGTCAGGAGAGATGCAGCCTGTTGGTGAGCATTTGATTTTTAGGCATCCTTAAAGTTGGGATGATCAGTTTTTTTTTTTTTTTTCTTTATTCTTGGAAGTAAAGAACTTGGCTTTTATCGATAGAGCTGTCAGGGACTAGAGAACATTGACAAAGATTCTTTGCTTGACCAAACTTTAGACAGGCTCCTGAACCTTCGCCTAGGCCCATCTGTGCACTTCCTTGTAAAATCCAGTTTTACAAGAACCCTGCTAAGTTAAGTCAGTTTAACCAGAACCCCCCAGCCTTGTATCTGATCACCCTCGGTATCTCATTCTCATCGGGTTCCTCATCCTCCACCATCCCCCAGGTGATGTCTGATCAGCCTGGCCTGTCTTTAGCAAAGAATCCTGTTAGGTTGGTTTAGCCAGAATCCCACTTACTCCTGATGTTTCCTTTTAGTAATTTTCCATCCCCTGACCTCCACCCTGCTCCTTGGCTATAAATTCCCACTTGCCCATGCTGTATTTGGAGTTGGGCCCAATCTCTCTCCCCACTGTAAAATCCCATCGCTGTGGTCTCTATACCCATTGCGATGGTCCTGGATAAGGTCTGCCTTAACATCTTCAACAAGTGTTGTTGAATATTTTTTTCTTTAACAGCATAGGGGGTGTCTTTAGTCTCGTAGGCAACATTTTGACACTGGTAGCCCATGGATGGGCAGGATCTAGTTTTCAGAAATGTTTTGTTTGGCTTTTATTGTGTTTTGAAAATAGAATTATTTGCCAATACCTAAATTTAGGAGCTATCATGTAAAAATCCAGATTTTTCATTTTTTTGAAAAAAAATCTAAAGAAATGACAATATGAGAAAGACAACTGGCTGAATCAAGTTAGTGGCTGCCTTGTTTGGAGTGGGCAGGGTTTCTGTCTCTCCTCCTAGTATCTCTGCGGCTGGCTTCTCTGGCTGTTGTGCTCTACCTGCATGTGTAGGCATTTGCATTTGCAATGCCTTCATTACGGCTTACTAATCAGTTAGTACTACATGGTGTTACCACATGTCTCTAAGGATGCTTCCATAGTTACTGTTCTTAACTATATGAGACTATGATGCTCTGGGAACTCATAAGAAAAAGGAGAATTATTATGTATAATCTTAAAGGACTGTGGACTGACATTATCCTGATTCTTATTGCACCAATTTCATAGAGGTTTCATGGAGCTCTGACATTTGTTTTTTTATTAATGATGGGATTTAGATGTATCTTAAGAAAGTAACTCAAATGTAATTAAGTCATTGAAAGATGAAAATACTGACATTTTGGAAAATTGGCTTTTGATCAAAGAATGTATGCATTAAGAGGGTGTTTCTATGCTCTTTAAGTAGAAAAAGAAATGGATAAACCGTCTGCTTCTTAAGTACCCGAAAACATAATTTGCTACTTGAATTTACCTTTATCTTGGCTGAATTAAAAAGCAAACAAACAAACAAAAGCAAATCAAATGTCTACCTGAGGGCAAATATTTCTGCCTATAAAGTATGACTTTACTCTGGAAGCAGTCCGTGGTCTCTTTACTTCTTTCAATAAGGAACTTACAATAGCAACTTCTGTTCTATGAAAACTGTGTTAGATTACCTTGTTTAAAGTCTCTTGACCATTTGCTTGGTTTGGTTTTCCAGACTGTATACCTTAAGGTTTAATTAATACAATGACTGAAAAATGTTTGCCTTTAGAGAATAAGATTAAAATAATTTGTTCACCTTGAACCTTATGAAGGAAAGGTGACTACAAACTATATGAATTACATTGAAAGGATTAGGTTGGAAATTGAACTCTTAAAGAAGTTTGAGGTAAACTTTTGACTTATTTAGGGGTTCATAGGAAAGTTAAGCAATCACTCAGTTTTTTTAGAAAGCAGGAAGAAATACTGTATATGTCTGAATATAAGGTGCTCCCAAGATGTGGATGTTTATCTATTTTCCCAATGAGAAGTTTTAAATATATAAAACCTTTAGAAATATAGGTAAAATGATCAGATATCTATTTACATGTTGTTAATGTATTAATTTACTTCCACATATGTATTTGAAAATCACATATTACATAAAATATTAATTTAGAAATATCACTTTCCTTGCCTTTATAGTTCATTGGTTGATTTTATTCAAATTTTTTGCATGTGATTTGGTTCTAGTGACTTTGTCATCACTTTGAGTCATCTCAACTAGTTTTCCAGCACACATAATTTCCTAAATTTTTTGAGACACAGTACTTTTTTGATCAAATATGATTCTATCACTGTAAACCATATACCAATTTACAAGCACTATTTGTGTATAAGGGGGGCAGTTATTTTAAAAATTTGTCTTATAGGTGAATAGTTTTCTGCTCTCCAGCATGTAACCACTCCAATGTTCTTTAATGTTATATTAATACGCTTTTGCATTATCATATCAAACACTTTCAATTGTAGGAAAAATTTACTAAATCTGTGAGGAATTTTTGCTTTAAAAAACAGATTTTGTTAGATTACATCTATAAGCATTTAAAGCTAGTAAGGATAGAGATTGTTTCAGCCTAATGTGTTTTCCCCAAACAAACCTTTGCTT
Source organism: Balaenoptera acutorostrata (assembly GCF_949987535.1). Taxonomy (NCBI): domain Eukaryota; kingdom Metazoa; phylum Chordata; class Mammalia; order Artiodactyla; family Balaenopteridae; genus Balaenoptera; species Balaenoptera acutorostrata. Next base: position 58,217,849 of record NC_080071.1, on the reverse strand, counting down.
TACATAATAATGTAATACAGAGTTTTAGGTAAGGATTTGACTCTGATGTGACTCTTTCCTGAGGAATATTCCTGAGGGAAGAAAAGAATCTGCCTCATGTATGAACATATATGATACTTTCTTTTTTTCTCCCTTTCAAGGTTATTCCTTAAATCTTTACTAAAGTTCAACAAAACATAAAAGATAGATAACCTGGAGAAAGGAAGAATTTTATTTAATGGCAAATCAAGGCAATGTTATTAATTTTGTGAGACTTTTTTCTTATCCTAGTGCATATCACCATCATTAAAATATCCATTTCTTAAAGAAATATTCCTATAAAAAAGATAGCAGGTGAGGAGATGAAAGGATATACTATGTGACAGACATTTTGTATAAATGTTTCCATAGCTGGATAATAGTATTTATGTGAGCTTTTTATTAGGAGGTAGCAGTTACTTTGACAGGAGACGTTGTCCTTGTCATTTCTTGATAACCATGAACTACACCATTAACCACAAACTACAGAAGATGAAAACAGCTGGTGTTTTTATCACAGAGGGAGATGATACGGCTTGGGAATATGAGAGGATTTAGAATTTGTAATGGTTAGTGGTTTCTGTCTTGGCTATTTAATAAAATGCCTAGTTTTAGGAATTAAAGAAGATTGAAGTGGCAAGTATTTTTACTTTCATATCATAACCTATGGAAAAATCTATTGTTGTAACATTTTCCAGGAAAGGATAACTCACTTTTACTCCGGGGCTTCCAGCTTTGTATGAAAGAAGTCTACGTCATTAATATACCAAAAATATAATTTAATACTACATGTATCAGAAACAAATTATGCCAATGTTGATAATGATGCAGTATCATTTTTATCTTTTAACAGTGGAAAGAGTGGAACGAGAAAACCTTTCAGACTATTGTGTTCTGGGCCAGCGTCCAATGCATTTACCAAATATGAACCAGCTGGCATCCCTGGGGAAAGCCAACGAACAGTCTTCTCATAGCCAAATCCACCACAGTACTCCAATCCGAAACCAAGTGCCCGCGTTACAGCCCATCATGAGCCCTGGTCTTCTTTCTCCCCAGCTCAGTCCACAACTTGTCAGGCAACAAATCGCCATGGCCCATCTGATAAACCAACAGATTGCCGTTAGCCGGCTCCTGGCTCACCAGCACCCTCAAGCCATCAACCAGCAGTTCCTGAACCATCCACCCATTCCCAGAGCAGTTAAGCCGGAGCCAACCAACTCTTCTGTGGAAGTATCTCCAGATATCTACCAGCAAGTCAGAGATGAGCTGAAGAGGGCCAGTGTGTCCCAAGCTGTCTTTGCAAGAGTGGCATTCAATCGCACACAGGTACCGTTAGCAATGAACATCACAATTGGTGATTCAGAATAATACTAAGGACAGATTGTGGCAAGTATTAGTTCTTTCTTATCTCTTTAAAACTTTTTTTATGGATCTCAGAGCATGTAGAATTAGATTAATTAATAATCCTCGGTTCATGAAATACTATCACCATTGATCCATACTTGGCCGTAATTAATTAATCAGTTTCAGTAATGTAATGAATGTCTGTGAACCCACCACCCAGCTCAGGACCTGAAATGTTACCAATGACTTGGGTCTCTTTATGTGCTCCTCCTCTCCTCCCTTTTTTTCATTTGCTTTTCCCCGGACGTAACCCTGATCTTGAATTTTGTGGTTATCATTCCTTGTTTTTTAAAAAAACTAGTTCTAGAACTATTCATGCCCAAACAATCTATTATTTACCTTGTCTTTGAACTTTATAAAGAGAATATCACTATATGTCATCATTTCTATAATTTTTTAATAAACCCTTCAAAATGTACAAGTTAGATTTAAGATATTGATAAAGTAAAAATGGGTAAATTACTCATATTTTTAATGTTTTGAGGGAATTATATGCCAAAGTAATATTAAATGATAAGACGGTAAACAATTTATTTATTTATGTCTTATTTTATTGAGGGCTGCTTATAATTAAGAAGTTCTTTCCCACCAGTGCTAAACGTGAGTGTGCATCGGAATCACACTGTTTTAAGGCAGTTAAAACACAGATTGCTGGGCCTCTTCCCAGAGTTTCTGATTCACCAGGTCTAGGGTGGGACCCAGAAGTTTGCATGTCTAACAAGGTCCCAGGTGATGCTGATACTGCTGGTCTGGGTCACACTTTGCGAACTAGTAATCTAGCTCTTATACTGTTGTCCCTCTGATATCTGCAAGGGATTGGTTCCAGGAACCCCCCACGAACACCGAACTCCACAGGTGCTCAAGTCCCTTATATAAAATGGTGCAGTACAGTTGGTCCTTTATATCTGTGGATTTCACATCCGCAGATACAGAGGACCAACTGTATGAGTAACGAAAAAGTAAAAGTGCATAATCTTAAGGCGCTAACAACCTGGTAGTGAAAAAAAAATGTACTCAGATAATTAGAGTAAAATGTGAAGTAAGGTGAATAATGCAGGATAATGTGAGCAGTGATTGCAGGGGGTGTTCATGAGGAGTCATTAACTGTCAGTAGAGTGAGTATGGTAAGTCTTTAAGAGGACTGTGGGTTTAAGTTAGCCACCCTACTAAATGCAAGGCAAGAAGCCAAGCTCTGTGCAGATGCAAAGATGAAAAAGATCATGGGTGAGCACATATGTGAACAACTGATTTGAGTATGAGGTTGCTGGGCAGTTAGACCTTGAAGGATAAATAAAATTTAACAGGAAAACATGGAGAAGAAGGGTATTTTAGGCTAAAAAAATTCACAAGAAGTGTTGATTCAGAAAAAGGCGGGATTAGTTGGTAGTTGATAGCAACGCTAGATAATAAAACTAAAGGTGGAGGGAACAGATCTGAAAAGGTCTTGCGGCCGTGCTAAGAACTTTGAACTCTATTTAATAAGCACTGGAAACGCTGAAGGTTTTACGTAGGAATATGCTATGATCCAGTGATCAGAATTGGATCTTAGGAAGACTTTCTTCCCCTTAATGATAGCAAGAGGGTTAGGAATATCATTTAGGAAGCCACCTTAAGTGTCCAGCTGAAACGTGTAGAAGTTTTGAACAAGACTGATGGCGATGGAGTAGACGGTACAGTCAAAAAGCATTGTGAGAGTAAAGTTGACAGTGCAACTGCCTGGAGTGGAGATAACACCAAGGTTTGAGCCTGGTGACTGAGAATAAAGTGAAATTATTTAGAGAATCAAGGAGGGCGTTGAAAGAGATGGTTCGAGTAAGGTTAAAGTGATTATTTTGGAATGGGCTATTTTGACTTTGAAGTGCTAGCAGACTTCTTAAGTGAAGATGTGCAGCAGTCATTGAAAATAACAGTTTAGTGCTAAGAAGAGTTGTCAGGGTTAGAGAAAGAGATTAGAAGTTTATTCACAGAGCCTGGGATTTAAAGAGACGGGGGAAGGAGGGGAGAGGCCACCAGCACTACTAACACCAGAAAAAGAGACAGAGAAATGCCCAGAGAGGTGGGGGCAGGTGGAGGTGGAAGAAAAGGGAGATGCTGATAAAAGTAGAGAGGACCTGGGTAAAGAGTTTCCAGGAGGAGACTGGTCTGTGTCTGGAAAACTAAGAAGTCTGGGAAGGGGAAGCTTGAAACCGTGCCATGAGATTTGGCGATTGGTTGGGAGAGATCTTTGGCAAACTTCAGAGTATAATTTCATTAGAGTGGTGAAGGCAGGAGAGAGAATTTAGGAGTTCAGGAGTGATTAACTCTTGAGGATACAGAAGCAGTGGCTGCAAATTACTCTTTCCAAAATTTGGTGTTGAAAGGGAGACCAGAAATGGGTTGACAGTTTGAATGTGAGAGGGAGTCAATTTGAGATAGAAGAATTTGTGAGGTAGTTTGGGGCCTCAGCTGAAGTCAAACAGCATGAACTAGTGAGGAACCAACCACTGTGGTTTGGTAACAGTCTTCAGCCACGCTGGAACTGCAGGAGTAGGAGCAGGGAAGAAACGCAGTGGGATTGTTTGAGGTTTGGTGCTGACAGCTTAGGTGTGGCAGGAGACCAAGAAGGGTGAAATCTCTTGCTCCATGACTCCTAGCTAACTTATACATTCTATTATTGACAGAGTCAGTACATCATTTGAAAATGAGTTTGGAGGTTCACAGAGGGCTGCACATGTTCCAAACATCACTCCACTGCTATTCTCTTGTGACTCAAAGTACTGGGGCTGCATTTGTGTGTCCACAGTTATCTGAACTGGGGTTATGAAGAACTCTGATCCTTTTGGGCAAGTCTGTTGCATACTATTATAAAACACAAAGTAGAAGGATGTGTCTTTTAGTCTGTATCTTGCAGTTCTCTGTGTGTGTGTGTGTGTGTGTGCGTGTGCGTTCTTTCATCTATCATTCATGTTCATGAATAGGCATTTCAAGGCTAGCCAATATTTTATTGCTGGTTATTTATACCGCTCCTTTGGATAAGGATAAAATTGAGAGCATGGTCGTATTGCTTTGGATTTTAGAATCAAATACAGTATACATTTAATCCAAATAGCATGAAGCATGAGAGAAGAAGACTCACGATGAGGCTAGACAAAAGGCGGGCCGTGTTGGTGTGAGGAAATGCTCTGCCAAGGCCCTAGATTCCTGGAGGTCTGTCTTCTCCTGCACAACTCCTTTTGTCTATTTTTTGGGATTAATGATTTTTCTTTGGCATTGCCATCTTTCAAGTGCCAAGTTATAAAAGGTCTAAGTGAAGCATGGAACGCATTTTATTATTTTCCTCCTGCCATTAAATTTGTAAGATGGCTACACCCAGAAAGAAACATTCACATTCAATCAACATGAGCTTGAGTTCATGGGCGAGCCTTGAGGATATCAAATGGAAACTGCATAGGAATGTATGAGTATTTCCTTTTAAATTTCTGCTTTTAATTTGGGAAAGCTTTTCATCCCTCTGGGATCATAACCTGTTGTGTATAAAGCCCAACCTAATCAAGGTAGATGGTATTGACAGAATGACATAGTTTGAACTTAAGCTGGAGGTCAACAGACAGATTGTTTCTGCTGTATATACTGTAGTCACTAACAGCAAGGTTGGACAGCTAGGTTTCACCAGCAGCATTGTTAAATGGAAAATATGGTGTACTATGCCCCATGAAACCAACTGTGGATTTTCCAAATGGTAGGCTTTTTTTTTTTATCACATGAGTGGTAAAATGATTTGTCAGCTATAATAAACAAATAATTAACTTTATGGATAATAACATAAACAACTTGTTAATCTTTGGATAGAAAAGAATCTCAACATTTTTTTCTTAAAGCAAACAAAATCAGATTTTAGATGGACACCTAAGGCCAATATTAGTCTTGTACTCAGTTGTTTTTGATATGTAGCACATCCTCAGTTTACTGAATATTTTTCAGAAATAGTTCGTGATAACTATTATTCATTTATTATCAAATTCAATAAAAAGCAATTTGATTTGTCACCCTGTAGTTTGTGCTCCTGGATTTGTTCTTGATGATTAGGCCAAGAACAAATCTAGCAATTAGTTCCTCTGTGTGTGTGTGTGTGTGTGTGTGTGTGTGTGTGTGTGTAGAACAAAAATCACATGCACAACATTCATAAATGAATCTAGAATTGTAAAAAAAAAATAGTCTAGTTTTTCATGTTTAAGACTTCCAGATGAAAAGCTCAAATTCATAATAAATAGCATTTGAAAATAATAGTTCTTCAAAGAAAAACGATTAATTACTTTGTGTGTCTGATCCATTGCCACTATATCATTTGGTGTTGTAAAGTAACAAAATTAAGGGAATGGAGCTATATTTCCAAGAACTTGCTTTTTAATACATTTTAATTTTAATCAGTGTGTCTTTTAAAAACATAAAATATATTTGTTTGATAAAATGATCCCCTACCCATACTTCATGGCAAGGTCATGACTTCTGCCAGAGTCAGAGATAGGCAACCTTTTGCCAATCTGATTTTATTATTTATTATTATTTTTTACATTTCTCTATTGGTTTCTTAATACTGTCCAAACTAAGAACATAAATTAAGTCACATGTTCTGGACAAGGGAAACAGCACGTTTGAGATCATGTAATGCCAAGATGTCAAATCTTCAGCTTGGACATGAGACTAATGTAATTCTAGATGCAGGGAGTAGCAGAGCATCACATCCTATCTGAGCCATCAGCATGGTAGAAGCCTATTTTTGTCCTTATGACCTTATATAAAATATACTCGGAGCACCAGCACTTACTTCTTTGCTAGACTTTTGAAAGAAAAGGTTAGCCCTACTTTTCATGTCTCTAAAGACTTTTATGGCAAATGGGACGCTATGAGAGGAGTAAGATAAACGTGATGTTTTCTGACCTGATCATTAATATTCAGGCAATCCTATGACACATTTCTAAGCATTTCTGTTACCTGTGGTCACAAAGTAATGTGACACACCAGAGGAGGCTGAGGCAGATAACAAGCCTGCCCTTTTTTCCATGCTTCACGCCTCCCCCAGCACCACCCCCCACTGTCCCACCCCATGATTTACTTCTCTTTTTTCTTTTTAAAAAATTTAATTTAATTTAATTTTTTATACATCAGGTTCTTATTAGTTATCTATTTTATACATATTAATGTATACATGTCAATCCCAATCTCCCAATTCATTCCCCCCCTCCCTGCACTGCTTTCCCCCCTCGGTGTCCATACGTTTGTTCTCTACATCTGTGTCTCCATTTCTGCCTTGCAAACCGGATCATTTGTACCATTTTTCTAGATTCCACATATATATGTTAATATACGATACTTGTTTTTCTCTTTCTCACTACTGCACTCTGTATGACAGTCTCTAGGTCCATCCTAGAGACTCTACAAATGACCCCATTTTGTTCCTTTTTATGGCTGAGTAATATTCCATTGTATATATGTGCCACATCTTCTTTATACATTCATCTGTCGATGGACACTTAGGTTGCTTCCATATCCTGGCTATTGTAAATAGAGCTGCAGTGAACATTGTGGTACATGACTCTTTTTGATTTATGGTTTTCTCAGGGTATATGCCCAGTAGTGGGATTGCTGGGTCATATGGTAGTTCTAGTTTTAGTTTTTTAAGGAACCTCCATAATGTTCTCCATAGTGGCTGTATCAATTTACATTCCCACCAACAGTGCAAGAGTGTTCCCTTTTCTCTACACCCTCTCCAGCATTTATTGTTTGTAGATTTTTTGATGATGGCCATTCTGACTGGTGTGAGATGATATCTCATTGTAGTTTTGATTTGCATTTCTCTAATGATTAATGATGTTGAGCATTCTTTCATGTGTTTGTTGGCAATCTGTATATCTTCTTTGGAGAAATGTCTATTTAGGTCTTCTGCCCATTATTGGATTGGGTTGTTTGTTTTTTCGATATTGAGCTGCATGAGTTGCTTGTGTGTTTTGGAGATTAATCCTTTGTCAGTTGCTTCATTTGCAAATCTTTTCTCCCATTCTGAGGGTTGTCTTTTTGTCTTGTTTATGGTTTCCTTTGCTGTGCAAAAGCTTTTAAGTTTCATTAGGTCCCATTTGTGTATTTTTGTTTTTATTTCCATTTCTCTAGGAGGTGGGTCAAAAAGGATCTTGATGTGATTTATGTCTATTAAAACATAGGCAGAGTGTTCTGCCTATGTTTTCCTCCAAGAGTTTGATGGTGTCTGGTCTTACATTTAGGTCTTTAATCCATTTTGAGTTTATATTTGTGTATGGTGTTAGGGAGTGTTCTAATTTCATTCTTTTACATGTAGCTGTCCACTTTTCCCAGCACCACTTATTGAAGACGCTGTCTTTTCTCCACTGTATATTCTTGCCTCCTTTATCAAAGATAAGGTGACCATATGTGCGTGGGTTTATCTCTGGGCTTTCTATCCTGTTCCATTGATCTATATTTCTGTTTTTGTGCCAGTACCATCCTGTCTTGATTACTGTAGCTTTGTAGTATAGTCTGAAGTCTGGGAGCCTGATTCCTCCAGCTCCGTTTTTCTTTCTCAAGATTGCTTTGGCTATTCGGGGTCTTTTGTGTTTCCATACACATTGTGAAATTTTTTGTTCTAGTTCTGTGAAAAATGCCATTGGTAATTTGATAGGGATTGCATTGAATCTTTAGATTGCTTTGGGTAGTATAGTCATTTTCACAATGTTGATTCTTCCAATCCAAGAACATGGTATATCTCTCCATCTATTTGTATCATCTTTAATTTCTTTCATCAGTGTCTTATAATTTTCTGCATACAGGTCTTTTGTCTCCTTAGGTAGGTTTATTCCTAGATATTTTATTCTTTTTGTTGCAATGGTAAATGGGAGTGCTTTCTTAATTTCACTTTCAGATTTTTCATCATTAGTGTGTAGGAATGCAAGAGATTTCTGTGCATTAATTTTGTATCCTGCTACTTTACCAAATTTATTGATTAGCTCTAGTAGTTTTCTGGTAGCATCTTTGGGATTCTCTATGTATAGTATCATGTCATCTGCAAACAGTGACAGCTTTACTTCTTCTTTTCCGATTTGGATTCCTTTTATTTCTTTTTCTTCTCTGATTGCTGTACCACATCTTCTTCCATTTGTCTGTCCATGCGCATTTAGGTTGCTTCCATGACCTGACTATTGTAAATAGTGCTGCAATGAACATTGGGTTGCATGTGTCTTTTTTTTTTTTTTCAGAATAAACTGGATTTAATCAATTTTATCAGGTTGTTTCATGAGTCTCAGATATTCTTGTATCCTGTATTATTTTTTTTTCTTTCAATTTCCATATATATATATATTTAACATCTTTATTGGAGTATAATTTCTTTACAATGGTGTGTTAGTTTCTGCTGTATAACAGAGTGAATCAGCTATACACATACATATGTCGCCATATCTCCTCCCTCTTGTGTCTCCCTCCCACCCTCCCTATCCCATCCCTCTAGGTGGTCACAAAGCACCAAGCTGATCTCCCTGTGCTATGCGGCTGCTTCCCACTAGCTATCTATTTTACATTTGGTAGTATATATAAGTCCATGCCACTCTCTCACTTCGTCCCAGCTTACCCTTTCCCCTTCCCGTGTCCTCAAGGCCATTCTCTATGTCTGTGTCTTTATTCCTGTCCTGCCCCTAGGTTCTTCAGAGAGCTGGAAATGCTTAGCCAATGTCTGATAGGTGCAGGAGGGTGAAAACCCAGCTCCTTGCCTCCATAGCAGGGACAGCACTGAAGTGTGACTTCTCCTCCAGAGCTCTCTGCAGGATCGGGCTGAGGCTGGGACTTTGTTTGGATCTCCTCCCTTTTCTGACCTGCTTCTCCCACTCCTTCACCAGTTTCCCTCAGAAGCACTTCCTAAATAAATCACTTGCACAGGAATCTTTATCTCAGGATGTGCTTTTTATCCCAGATTATAGATCAAGGTCATTGCTAGTCTAATTGGCATTTGGTTATGCCATGGGATAGTAGTTTGAATAAAACTTATCTTCAGTTTTATACCTACTGCCTTCACAAATCTAAGGCAAGATGTTATTATGGGAATAGTGTAGAGGTTTTTATTGTACTACTTTGTTTTGAAAATATTATCAGTATTGTTCATAAATCATGAGCAAGATGTTGTTAAGGAAATAATATAGAATTGTATAGAATTTTTTACTGTACTACTTTCTCTTGAAAATATTATCATTATTGTTATTTTAAACTGAGTCCCCTGAATTCAGTGGGCTGATATTGATATTAGCCAGATTTACTTGTGGATATTGAATGTGGGGGGGGGGTTGGTTAGAGGGATGGGGGAGAGAGAGAGAAGGAATAAGACAGAAACAGACATTGAATATGTGGCCCTATGAGATCTTTCAAACTTGACTTAAAGCCATCCTTACTGAGTCTCAAAGATGAATTATGTGATTTATGTGTGTTTCAGAGTAACTTTGCTTCTCAGCCCTGCCGCATTGCCAGTGCTCTGTCAATGATGCAAATGGGTCTGTTAGGCTGATAATTTCAAGAAGTAATAGGACCAGTACTCTGTCAGGTTTTATTTTTTTGCATATTCATTTTTCCTTGCTTCTATCCCAAATTTATTTCAGTGTTGGCACACTTTCACTTGTCAGTCCTATGGACATGAAATAAGTTGCTTGGCTATTTACTGTGTTTACATCTTTGCATTTTGACAGTTTAATTATGAATCCTAACCTAAAGCATTCTTTTGCCCCTGTCACTTTATGGACTTAAAAAAAAATCAATCAGGGGCTTATGACTATATGAAAAGGTTTGTGACTATTTTACAAGGCTTAATATTGCCCAGGAATGGTTAGGGGATGTCCACTGACCTATAATAAGAATGGTTTCATGAAATATGTACAGTAAATCTTCCTTAATAGATAAACTATTCTCTAATTTATTTAAAAATCCAATGACCTACATATTCATATGTTCAGAAATCTCCCATTTACTAACATTATTTCTCCTTTGAGACCTTCCATCTGAGCAAATCTGTTAAATGAAGTAGAGGAAGCTTTGATTGAAACTAGGCTAAATCCATCGGAATGAATGCCCTGCCACGTGTGAATGGGAGCATTAGAATGCCAGCAAAGGGAAATGAGGTGTGATTCTCTGCCCCTGTCTGCACCACTATCCCCTTACCTTGAAGGTGGGGTTCAGGGAATATCCATACACAAAGAATTGGCATTAAGAGGTTTGTATTGCTTGAAAACGAGACTTTTGCCACATTCGTTATTTACACAGTGTAGTTATTTTTCTTTTTCCTCTAGCAGATTATGCCATAACTCAGAAAGTTCGGGTTCATTTTGTGTCTCAGGAAGCTCTCCTGAGCCAATTCTTAGAAACATGTTTTCAGTAGAAGCTCTTGTGTGTTTTGCAAAATGTGTTATTCTTCTGCAACAGAAAGGCCTCTAATTTGGTGTCTTGCTCCTTCTTTAGTTTGATGAAAAAGTCGCAAAAAGTTACACAATTTACAACCTTTTGTCAAAGGCCTTTTTTCAGAAAGCTGTTCATCTTGGTTTTACCTGATAGAGAAGAGGATTTTTTAAATCCTTTGGGAACTCATTTGGTTGACCTGTCCTTATTTGCCTACTTTTTATTTTTTATGAGACTTTGCAAAAAATCTGCTGTTTACCTATCAAAGCCACATCATTTGAAAAAACTTAAGGCCAGGGTCATAAATACAGCTCATGAAGTCACTCAGCAACCAGAGAATGTTTTCAACAGATTGGAAAATTAAATTGAATTATGTATCAGGAAAATTGGCAGTAAGGTCAACAGCTAGAAATGTAAATGTCTTTGTGTGAAATGACATGGACTTTGCTTTTATGCTTTATTGGCACTGTGTTTATAGTATTTGCCCACCCGTATTATTAAGGTTAAAAATGTCTAAGGACTTACTAAACATATTTCGAAGTGGCACAGTTAGGAAGAGATGTGTAGCAACAAAATGAAAATTTTAGCAACCAAAATATTTGGAAGTCTGAGCTTTTAGTGTGTTACCAGTTAGTTTTTTGGGGGTTGGGGGGATCTTCTCTTTTAACTTTGTGTTTGATTTATACATATTGTTAGCCAAAGGTAGGCATGATTTAATTACATGTACAGTTTATATTTGTAGAAAACTTGACCTCCAAGATATTTAGAATTCTTTCTCAGCTGACCTCTGGTCTCAAGTCATTACTTCTCAATATCCAGTAGAGATATAGGCACTCAGCAAGTCATACAGGAATAGAATACAATGTAAATCCAGGGGTCTTGACTCCATGGTCCAGTAAGCTGGTTATAAAATGACAAGGAAACCTGTGAGAAAAAGGAAGTCCTCCAGCTGAAAGATGGGCTGTAAATATGAAATGCTGCAGATCAGGCATGAACATGTTATTGGGTTTTGAAGCAAATAACATACCCTCTTTTGATTTCAGCATTAAATTAATAAAGTAGGAAAAGATGGCCCTGCAAGCTTCATAAAATAGGTACTCTTTCATTTCAGAATCACTGGCTTGAATTCATAGATTTAAAGATTGTAATAATATTAATATCTCCTAGGATAGCAGAGTTATTCAATGACTTAAGGATGGCCCTCTAGATAGTGGTCTCAATTTAGTCCTCCTTACATATAAAGACTATCATTAATTAGCACTTTTTAGGCAATTTCAGCCAAAAAGCGTGGGGGAGATGCTGGTTCTGTTTGTGCTTTGGGTAAAGAGAATGTTGATTCAGTAGCTGTCAGACGTATGCCACCCCTATTCCCATTCCTAAATCTAATTGAAATAGAGCATTTTATGTAAAAGAAAATATGAAGACTCCTTTTTCCCCGTCCTTCACAAAACTTGTACCGAAGAATCAGAGGAAAGAAATATGACAGCACACTCTTCTATCTATTCCTTTCATCCCTGATCAGTGTGCAAAGTCCTTAAAAATTAGTTGCTGAACTATTATAGAAAATTCAGGTTTTTCTACTTTACTCAAAAAGACTGCCTTTTGATGATGGTTTTATAAGTTTTTGTCACTATTCTCTAACAAGGAGTGATTGACTCATTTCACACAGATGAGGGGGTCTCCGTCCTAAATAAGGTATTTCACTTCTAGTGAGTGTGTCTCAGTAGAGACCTGCACTTTTAGTGGGAAAGCCTAGTTTTATTATTTAACTAGTTTCTCCAAGTCCTGGGTGATGTTTATAATTAAAGTAGAATTTTTATAGAAGAAATATAAGGAAACACTAGCTTTAGATTCCATTATTTATATGTTTTTCACCTTTGCTTATTCAAAGTAACTAGAAAATACATAAATGGTTCCTTTTTTGGCCATTGATTGAAATGATGACCATTTGGCCTGAGGTTAAGTGCATGTTTGTTCAAATAGAGTGAATTAAGTTTAAAGGCCAAAAATTCTGTGAGAAAAATATAACTGAATCACTTTGAAGTCAATTGGAAATTACAAGGTTGTTTAAATTCTATCTGCAAGTTTTGTGCCTAAAATTATTCATGTAGACAACAGTATTTACTTTCAAATTTCTCTGACTGCAACACCCAGTAAGAAGTAATTTTTACATCATGAGCTAGTACACATACACACACTCACACATTTGTTCACATATGTATGTATGTCTGTTTTGAGTTCTATCTCATTTCCAACTGTATCTTTATCTGTCTGTATATTTATTCATGAAAGAAAAAAAAAGCCTTCATGAAACAATACGTGTATGAAGCACTGTGGTAATTTCTAATCTATTTAATTGCATTTTGTTATAAAAAACTAGTTATGATATGCTAAATTAATTTTATCATCCACTAATAATTGTGACCCATGCTTCAACAATGATGCAGATTAAGGCTGATTTTAAAAGTTACTTAAGGAAGGAAAGTGGTTTTACTTCCTTGAAGTATAAATGAATATCTTAGTTTAGTGCTGTCCTGAATGTCCATATGGTCATTTTGCTTTAGATAATTTATTAAATCTTGTTTTACATTCTCCTCTATCCCAAATAATTTTAACTATTATACTTCCTAAAAATTTTTTTTTAATATTTTCTGTGTTCTGTATGGGAAGACATCTAGCAAAATATAAGTGGAGGGCCTTGAATATTTGAAGTTGCAAATTTAATATAAGAAATGTACTTTGATGTTAGTTCTGTCTTTATTTATCCATTCATTTGACAAATATTTATTAAGCATTCAGAGACTATGCTAGGGTTATAATCAGGGCGAACAGTTATTGAACATTTAACACATATAGGGTACAGTTATAAGCTCTCTAGGGAATCCTATGAGGGAAGTGCAATTATTATCTCAATTTTACAGGTGAGGAAACTGTGCCATAGGGAGATTAATTAATCCTTGTCCAGTTGAAGCCCAGTTTTGAGCCCGGCAATTCTAACTTCAGAACTCATACTCATATCCCCTTTTTTCTCAATCACTTCTGTTATCATAGAGCAGAAAGACACAGTCCCTCCTTCAAGGAGGTACGAGGAATAGACAGACTTTTAAACCAGTAATCCCACTGTGGTACGATAAGTACTGTAATATGTTGCATGTACTGTGTAAGAACAGATGCTTTTGACCCTGGAGGTGATTGAAGCTAAGGCGGAAAATGTTCAGCAAGAAAAAATAATGTTCTATAATTATTTCAGGACGGAGTCAACTCATATGTTAATAGACTGCTTTTCTTCTTATATCTGAATGCATTTGATACATTTGAGATATAAATATGCAATAAATGTATGTTTTTGTTTTGTTTTGTTTTTGAAAGTACTATTTTTGCCAATGTTTTGACAAAGTAGCCAAAGCTAGTAAATTTTTTGGAAGTTTGCCAACAGTTGTTTCACAGAATACTCATGGAAACTAGGAATAACCAGGGCCCAGCACTTTGTGAATTCAATAGTCATGGTGCCAGGTACTTGAGGTGTTAGTAGAAACCATGTATGTGCCCAGAGCTGAGAACACCACTGGTAAATGTTTCCAAAAGGAACCTGTTCAGTTCTGTATTTGCTTTTGCTTTTTGGTGCTAATGTGTTTAGAAAATTTTGACTTAGATTGTGCACCATCCCCCATTCCAGTACGTATAAGACTTCCTAGAGATAAGAAGGGAAGGAAGAAAATGACATAGGACTGTTTATTTAATTGCATCTATCGTTGTATAGATTAGGTAGGTAAAAAGTAGTAAAGTTGCCAGGAATCTGGTTTTGGCTAAGTTCCTCCATGGTGCATGCTGAAGTGTGGCTTGGACAAGGGGATTGCAGTTAAGAAAGCACAGACTGCTTTGGTTTCAAGAATGTTCTGTTGCACCTACTAACTTTGCTTTGCATGCTTACAGTATTCTGATGTGTCAGATGGCACAAGCGAAGTTTTATTATATATACTAGAAAGAAACCTGTCTGTGAGGGAAGTGTTTCATTTAATAAATTGTAGGTTTGGGGTACATGGAATATTTGTTCTAAAGTGGAGTTTGCATGGCACAAAATTTCAGTATTTATTATCTTATCGTTGTCAATAGGTTGTATGAGAAGATCTTGAGTTATTGTGAGTTAGGCTTTTAACATGTGGTCCATCAGGGCCTGCTGCTGACTGTTTAGCAAAGATGGGACTCCCACTTCCAGAAAAATGAGAAATATGCATTTGATGCTTTCTTAGGGCCCTATATTCCTGTATATCCTCAACTAACCACTAAGCACAAAATGTACAGATTCTCCTCCCAAGGAGTTTACTATATGATGGGAGAAAGAGGTTTTATAGTTACACAATGTAAAGATGGTAAGTGTCATAAATGTGAAATAGAACTAGTGCCATCTCCCTTCAAAGGAGGGAGAAAGTATTGCCAACTGCAGTGTATATACATATACAGATATATACATAGTCTTTTAGTGCATTACAGAATACATCTCTACAGCAGCAACATTTGTCTGCAAATGTTACTTTTGTATATGCATTTATATTTGCAGAGTACATTAATTCCCTTTAGATGCTCAATTCTATCTACCCCCATGGTACAAAAGTGCTATATGCATAGGCTGTCTTTTCTAATAAAGAAATATTATAGTAAAAGAGAGATTTTTATTAAACTAATGCAATAACAACATTTTCTTTGAGGATTTAACACATCATTTTTAATAATAAAAATCAAATTGTCATTGTTGTGCCCTGTATACCTTTTATTCAAATCAGACTAAGTACTCTGGCTTCATGGCTAAGCGGTACTCTAGGGGGTGATGGGGGAGGTGAGTATTTTTTAGCATAACACAAATGAATTTCAGCAGTCAGCTTTGTAATGGGGTTGTAGATTATGAATATGGGACCCAGGGAAACCTGTTTATATTTGTGAGCAGAGGAGAACATGCCTCTCAGGAACGTCTAGAAGGAAATGAGACTGGAGGTTAGGAGAGAACTGATTCCGTTAGGTCAGCTTTCAGGTGGTAGGATGTCAATACTCTCTTCAGCCAAGAGCTGAGTTCACAGCTTCAACTAACTGTGCATTATTAACCACTGAAACTGAAGAGTTCACTTTGTACAATTAGGCTAAGAATTTGGAATCACCTGGTTTTCATAAGAGGATACCATTTTTTGGCTCTCATGTCAGCTGGAACCAGACATTTCAGAATTGTATAAAGTTAAGGCTAACCAATAAGCATGCAAAAGGGGTGGTGAAACGTGAAGAGTACCTTCAGAGGGAACTCTGATAGATAGACATGTGATAGACAGGTCATTCTCAGTGGCAGGATGTGAGGTTAGCCCATATGGGTGCCAAGGCCGCTTCCACCTCTGACCCTCTGTAATTTTAATCTGTAAAATGGGGGTATATGTGCCTTTGAAACTTGATTGGTTAGGACATCATTTGTTTTAAGCAAATGATGAGCTAAAATGTATTTTCATACTCACTACTACAAAGTAAATATGTTTCAACCCATACACCCTTAAAGAGATGTAACTTGATTTCTGAAAAGGAAAGCTTATATACTTTATCAATACATCCAACAATTAATAATTAAAATACATTATAAAGGAATAGGGCTAATTTTCTCTAAAATAACTAGTCCAAATGATTCTGTAGAAGTGGCAAGCATATATTTTTCCCTTTGGCATTGCAATCAGTAGTACATATAAGCTTTCTTTGGGATTTATATGACATTCTAATATCTATCTTTGTTTGGGTTGGAACCTAACACTCTCAAACTATGATATGCTATGTATGTTATATGATATATGAGTATTTCAGAGGTTAACTTCAAAAGTTTATGTTAGAATAAATATGTGAACAGAAATATAATTTACAGAAATGAAAATAGTCTCCGGCTAGTTTGAGGCTTTTTCCAAAGAATAGCACTGGGGTTTGGCTGGGCCAGTTTTTTCAATACACACCTGGTGTATATCACTTTAAAAAGTAAATTATGCCTCATTAAATTACAATTAAATGGAATCATGATCATTTGTTTTTCTGGAAGGAAGATGTTTTGCATATTGAAAGCCTAATTTGTTGCAGGTGACAAAGAGGCTGAACAGATTATCTAATATCACTTCATTTTGGGGGTAGTGTTTGCTGGTTAGTTTGTGTATACTCCAGTAGTTCTGAATTATATTAATGTGGACTGTATTATTTTCACTTCAAAAAGTCTTCTACCACTTTATCAGTTTTTGCACTTTTTTTTTTTTTAAGCTTTTAAGGAAACAGAAACTTCTCTTGGTATTCTGGATTAATCATGCTCTTTCTTTTTCTTCAAGTGTTCTAATACTGTCCGGTCCCTCATTCGCCCTCCCCCTTCGCCTGGTCTCATCACTGTCTCTATGTCTATGCATTATGCACATTTTGAATCCCCGCCAAGTTAAATACCACCTCTTCCAAAACGTTTTCCCTGAGTCTTGCGATTGGCAATACTTTCACCCTCTTTTGAACTGAGATGGTACTAGTTCTGTCTGAAATTTATGACACTTATATTTCACATTGTGCTTCTGTAAACCATTGTATAGTAAACTCCTTGGCAGCAGAATCTATGTCTTATTAATCTTTCCATTCTTTTATGAGCTTTGTACCAAGTTGTAAATAGGGAGTGAATTACTAGACTGATCTGTCATTTTTTGGCAATAGGCGTATTGAATTTGGGGGTTCTCTAGATAATCAATGGGAGACATAACCTAATCGTAGAGAATTACAAATGTCTAGGAAGTATGAAGAAGAGATATCTGTTAAAATCTAGTCAGTAATGATCTTCAGTGACCTCTCCTCGAGTGACCTGGGAGGTCTGATGGGCTCAGGCTCAGATTCCTAAAACCTGGCCCAGGCTTGGGTTCTCTTCTTGCTCTCTTAAAGGATTTAAGAGGATTTAAGGGCCGATCAAAGGCAGTTTCTCACCCGTCCCAGACGAAGCCTCAAGGGCTAGTACAGAAACTTGGAAGTAAATTTTATAGAGCCAGTCATGGTAATGTTTCCCAAATATTTCTGAGTATCAGCATGTATTTTACACACTAACGATTTGGAGCAAACTATATACATTGTTGAAGGAATATGAAAATCATAATAATAAGAAAAGCTCTTCAAATAAGAAAGCTCTTCAACAGAAATTGCAGATTCAGAAACTCTAAGGTCATTTAAGATGTCACAAATATTATTAAAATACTAGTAATAATAAGCATAGCAATTTTTTATTTAAAAAATTAGCCCTAGTTCTTTTTTTTTTTTTGCCACATCACGTGGCTCGTGGGATCTTAGTTCCCCCATCAGGGCTTGAACCTGCACCCTCAGCAGTGAAAGAGCCAAGTCCTTACCCCTGGACCACCAGGGAATTCCCAGCCCCAGTTCTTTGTTTTGTCTGTAGAGATAGCCTATATTAGCAATGAAACTAGATGGCATTATATTATCTCTTGTGCTTTGAATTATTTTGCTTTTATTGAATTTTTCTGCCAACCTCATGTATTCTTTGCTGGTGCTGGAAATAATATGGAGCTTACAAAATCCTCCATTAAAAAGACTAGGGAGAAGGCCAATTTGAGGCTCTTTTTGCCCAACTCCCTTCTTTTTTCAGTGACCTGTAACCCAAGAGCTCTGGTAGAAGGTGCCTTTCTACCCTGTGCAGAGGACTGTTCTACTCCTTTTCAGTCAACATGTTTCCTGGTCTTACACAACCTCAGCTAACACCATGGAGAGAATTGTTTATAATCTCTCCCTTGAGAAGGCTCTGTTGCCTATGATGAGGAAAATACTTAATGACCACTTTACTGAATACTTGCAATATGTTTTAATAAGATTACTGATATGAAATTTTAATAAGCAATATCCTGGTTAATTTATTAATTTCCCTCAATTTTCACATTCTCAATATTCATGACCTTTCTATTCATAAAAGTACATCTTTTTTTCAGCGCCCAGGTGCCATGCCGTGTTCTCTATATCTCAGGCTGCATAATGGGAATGTCCAAGTGACACCTCCTGCCTGGCTGGTTGATAATTAAATGCCAGACAGCATAGTAGCAAGGGCTTTAGAAATATTTATGCAAGATAAATTATTAATTTATGTTCTATTCAAGACAGTTTCAATATGATAAACATTTACTTATCTTGATAATTAGATGGGGTGATTTGTGGTATATTTAAGTTATGCTGTACATTTTTCTTCTGATCTGTTTCCCCTATGATGATTTTAAACTAACTAAATAAAACGTGCTTTACATTTATGTGCCTGCAGAATTTTGACTATGTTTTTAAAAATCCCTGCTTAAGTCATTAAAAGCACGTAACCAAATGAAGAAGGCTCAACAAGACAACTAAAACTCTTCTTGTACCCACCAGTTAGCCACTTGTTATTGAAAATGTCTGCGGTGAAAAGAATCTGCTTTGGGACCAGGGTTACACAGATGAGACTTTAAGTAAATAATTCAGAACAGTGTTCTCATTCTCTGGGGCAGCAATGGCCACCTTGTTGGTTTGAGACTTTATCTTCAATTAGGCGAATAAAACAGAGGCAGCAGTCTATTCCACCAACCCCTTAAAATACAAATATTGTGTCTCATTCACTTCAGAAGTGATGCTGATGCGCTGTCATTTACAAGGATGCTTTGTCTTGATTTTTCTTAGAGATGGATTCATTTCCCTGTAAGGTTGTCCAACATGTAAAAAATGCAGGGGAAGGAACTCCACAATTTCAATGTGGGAAAAAAAGGTAAACCAAGCTGAACAAAAAAATAAATAAAAGAACTCTGTCCTTAGGAGGGATTTTGTTTTCTATTGATTAGGAATAAACAGACTTACAATTTTGAACCTGGTCCATTAGAACAATATTTTTTGGTTTTTCAGTGTTTTGTATGGAAGATCTTGGCCATAGTGTCCTCCACAATTTGTGAAAATACTTTCACGGAAGAAAGAGTTTACAGACTTCGCCTTTGAGAGATCTTAAGTATAATCATATAACCAGGATAAAGAATATATCCATGTAGATCCTAAAACTTTTCCAGATTTGGTAGTCTGACATTTAGTAAAATGCTAAAGTTACTTATGAGAGAGAGAAAAAGACAGAGAGAAGGGGAGTGGGTACCAACTTGTCCTTCATGTGCAAAGTTCATTGTTAAAGAAAGCTCAGAAAATATCAATCTTAGTATCTTATTAGTATTGGAAATTGGTATTGATCGTCTTTTATGCTTTAATTTTTTATTTAATTTTAATTTTTAAATTTTATTGAAATATAGTTGATTTACAATGTCATGTTAGTTTCTGGTATGCAGCAAAATGATTCAGATATATATATATTCTTTTTTCATATTCTTTTCCATTATGGTTTATTACAAGCTATTGAATATAGTTCCCTGTGCTATACAGTAGGACCTTGTTGTTTATCTGTTTTATATATAGTAGTTTGTATCTGCTAATACCAAACTTCCTCCCCTGCCCTTTCCCCTTTGATAACCATAAGTTTGTTTTCTATGTCTGTGAGTCTGTTTCTGTTTTGTGAATAAGTTCATTTGTATCATATTTTAGATTCCACATATAAGTGATATCATATGATATTTGTCTTTCTCTGTCAGACTTACTTCATTTAGTATGACAATCTCTAGGTCCATCCATGTTGGTGCAAATGGCATTATTTCATTCTTTTTTATGGCTGTGTAGTATTCCATTGTATATGTAGGAAATTGGTATTGATTTTAAATTCACATCCCTCTTTCTTTTGCACATATTAATTTGGAGAATTTTGTCTTAGAAACAAATTTGTCATTAATATTTCAGGTTGCTTAGCCCAAGTGGAAAGTAGGATAACTTAAGGCAGAGCTGACTTTTAATTTCAGAAAGAGAATTAATACTTAGATTGTATAACATTTTCTGGAAGACAAGTGTCTCACTTGTTGCTTCTTTCTGAAAGCATGACAAGAAATCAAGATTTTCTTAGAATCATTTCAGCAGTAGGGTAGTTTTATATACATGCCCTACCTTGACCTTTCCTTGGACACTCACACACACAGACACACACTTGTTAACATTTTTTTCTAGCTTCATTGTATGGCATATTATAGTCTCATTTGTAAAGACTTATCAAAGTAATGACAACCAAACTGGCAAGAGGTATCAGATGGCATGCCTCTTGTAGGTTCCTTATAGTAAAATTGTCTTACATGATGTTTTGGGTGGTGATTACTCCCGAAGCTGATAACTGTGTGATGCACATTCCTGTAAGTGGCATTTGCTTCACTATATTGTAATGCATTATTTTTTTAAACAAAAAACCGTCTACCTTACCCTGAGGATTTTTGGCCAACTAGAGATGGTATATTTCTTTGGTATCCAATGCCTTTTTGGCCTATTGGCCAAATACGACCTATTTAGCCATCTATTACAAATCTGGTAGTGTTTCTTTGCATTAATATCCCCTAAGTGGAAATGCCTTTGGCATCTACTTTTACGATTTGGGGTTATCCCCATCTGTTGTAAGATACAGAGGTTAACATCTTAGCTTTTTCTGGGGGATAATCCTAGGCCCTGATCTCATCCTGCCCTGAAAAGGGATGTTAGCTGGGAATGTAAAGTGATGCCTCTGTGTGATAATCTAACAAGTGTGCAGAATGGAAATGGATCTGCTTTTGCCCCAAGTACTGCAGTGTTCTAACTCAGGTCTCTAGCCTTTTTTTTTGCGTCTGTACTACTTTTCTTTAGACTTGTCAACATTTTTCTTTTCTTTGTGAATTCTCTGTCAGCAGAGCACATGAAAACACCAGTTTTTTTAATGTAAAGCATTCTATTTGGATGGTTCACACAATCAGAAAGTATCAGAGCTTATCCTGGCATTCTCTGAGGTGCGCTGTGGCCTGTTACCGGATGTGACTATACTTCCGTTGCTTTAATGGTGGGATTGGAGCGTCCTCATGAGGGCATCTCATAAAAAGGTTTGGGTGCCCTCTAGTACATATGCAAGGAAACCTATTATGTGTGTGGATTGGGAAGTTAATAGAGGCCAAGTTATAGCCATTTGCTTTGTGTCTTTTTTTTTCTTCTTCTTCTTGCCATAAGAAACATCTATATTGAAAACAGTGGCCGGTCACACAGAAATTCAGCCAAACTTTTTTTTTTAAGTCGATGTAAATCTCCCATGCTGTTTAAATGTCGGAACTAAATTTACCAAACTTGGCAGATTTGTAAAGCTGAGCAGGACTGCCAAGTGTTCCCAGTTTCAAGCAGAGAGAGTTCTAACAGTTCCTGAAATACTTGTAGGAGGCACCTGGTGGTAATTGCAGTTTCACAATTCTTCTGAGCGCCTACCTTGCTAGCTGGCATCTCTGTACACTGATGATTATTACAGTGATGATAAAGTGTCAGAATAGAATGTTCCAAAATAAGGCACAGCCCCCAGAGAGCAAGCACGTTCCCACCAAATCTTCCTGCTGGAGAACCCTCAGGAATTAGACTGAGGTTCTTGACATCACAGCCAGCTGGTTACACCAAACAAATAAAGGGGAAGAGGGGCGCAAGGCAGAAACCACACACACATACCTGCAGATATAACTTGGCCTACTTTTTTTTTTTTCCACTTAATCAGGGATTGTTGTCTGAGATTCTGCGTAAGGAAGAAGACCCTCGGACAGCATCTCAGTCTCTTTTAGTAAACCTGAGGGCTATGCAGAATTTCCTCAATCTGCCGGAAGTGGAGCGGGACCGCATATACCAGGATGAGAGAGAGCGGAGCATGAACCCCAATGTGAGCATGGTCTCATCGGCCTCCAGCAGTCCCAGCTCCTCCCGAACCCCTCAGGTGAGATATTTGCTCACTGACTTTCCACTCTTTGCCTTGGAGATATCTTGCCTTCACTGCTACTGTGTTTTCCCTCAAAAACTAAGAGACATGATGCCAGGACTTTTTAATCCACTGAACATGTGGGTCAGAGGATATGAACCTCTGACCATATGCTAGTGGTTATCTTTTACTATATCATCCATGCCATTTCTGTCCCTTTAAGAAAGTCCCATTCTTCCACATGTGGCAGGAGGGCAGGAGTGGGTGGAAGGGTAAGCACTAGATGTCTACATACAGCTGTTTGGTTATCAAAGAAGGGGCTAGGGGATTTGTATTGAAGCTGAGTTTGCGAAGCGTTGCTTTTCCTCTAATTGTGTATTTATTTGGATGGGGGTAGGGTAGCTGGGAGCAGGGGACAGCTAGAGTAGTCCAAGTTCTGCTTGATGCAATCTGAAAGAGACAAAATCAGGGAGGAACCTGTGTGTGATGGAAACATGCAAATGCAGCGGCTAGATCAGAATGTCTGGGAGCTCATTCAGTGATCCCTTAGAAAATGGTAGTGGAAATGTAGGCCTTAATTATTTTCCTTCCTACAGTGATGTCCACAGGACCCTGACTCAGCTTTCCATCCCTCCTTTCTTCACACTTTAAAAGCATTCTGTTCTCAGGTCCTCCTGCAGATGCATACATCTAGTAATGTTGTGTGATTTAAAGATTTTAACTGAAGGGTCAAGGTCTCAAGTCAGCCAAGAGTCATTTCCAGTTCAGATCTGAGCCCACTTATTTTTAGCCTACTCCCTACTTCGCCTAAACTTTTACTAATCAATGGATTTATGGTAAAGCCACCCCATTTACTGTTGCTAGCATGGTTGCAAGTTCCTTCTTGAGTGATAGTTTTCAAAACAAATATTTAACAGGTACACATTTGTACAAATCAGAAAAATGGGTACTTTGAAAATAAAGGGTTTTTTTTTTTTTGCTTAGATACTATAGTTTTGGGTTTAGGAGTTTGTTTTCTGGTAAGTTCTAAGGAACTGATGAAGCAGAATCTTATTCTAATAGAAATATTTGAGCTTTTTCAAGTATATCCATTTTTTCACACATCTTAACTCTTTTTATATTTTGCACTCTGCAATAGATTTTTTAACTGAAGATAATTTTCTGTCGTACACTGCCAAACTGTGATACTTAGACTTTAGTGTTTAGTGAATTATCAATTTTAGTTACTGTTAAACCAAAAATAAGTCTCTTGACTGCTTACTTTGGACCAGTGTAACCAAGCTTTTTTATCTTTATTTTTATTTTTTAAAAACTTTGGGGCATACCTGTTGAGCTATTGAGTTGGACGAGTTGTTAATTTACACTTTTTCTTTACTTCTATTGAATTCACCAACATTTTTGCCACTTTTGAAGCCCATTAAACCATTACAGGAGAATCCAGCCATGCTTCATGGCCATTTAATTGGGCAACTCTTCTCAGAAAATCACTCCTCCTTGTTAGAAAATCACACAGGTCTGTGTGTTTTGTTTTCCGCTCCTTCGTAATATTTTTCCAACAAGATTACATCTTAGGCATCTTTTCAAAGACCTGGTAGCTTTCAGAGCCAGACCAACTTACAACACCACACAGTTAAGGTCAGTATTTTGCTTTTTTAAACAGCAGAAAATCCTGTCTAGAAAATTCCTAGATAAAGGTGCCCTTTAGGGACAAGTATAGCAGGGAAATTGAACGTTTAATTTCACAGTTTGAGATTTCTGAAAATAAATATAAAATGTTTTTCTCAAAATAGTTTTGAGAATACAGTCATGGCACTGACATTTTTACATTGTCTGGAACATTCTTCTTTTTCTGTTGGTTAAACATTGAGAAAGTTACTAAAGACTTTTAAAATATTTCATGATTACCTACTTATTCAAAATTCTTTACAGAACTATCTCAGTAGCAAAGATCCATAGTACTATAAGGCTTTCATTGTTCAAGTAAATGTCAGAGGGGTACCCCCTGATTCAGCCTTTGAGTTGGAGCCAGCAATGCAGGGCACACACACACAGAACCTTGCATAGGTCCATGGAGATTATTTTCCAGACTCCGTCAGTACTTTGTTATCGGTTTAAAACAAATTGAAGACTTTCAAGTTTCAAATTCAACCTCCAGAGCCTCTTCTCATAACCTTCAATTGGCCAGTATTCCTCAGTGTACTTAAAAATAACCAAACAACAATACAAGTATAAGAATGATCATTTACTGAGCACTTATTGTATCAGGTACTGCAAACATTTTGCATGAATTGGATCCTCACCATTTTGCACTGTTGTTCTCATTTTACAGATGAGGAAACTGAGGTTTAGATGGATTAAATACCTTGTGTAAGGTCACATGGCTGAGTGGTAGAGCTAGAATTTGAACTCTGGTTATTCTGATTCCAAGGCTGGGCCCCTAACCATATATTTCAATGCTTTGACTTTAGCCGTCAGTGTTCTAGAGAAGATTTGACCAGTCAGGTAAGATTAGTTAGTCAGTGAGGCTAATAAGAAACCTGCATTGAGAAAGGCAGAAATGGTATGCTAAAATATGCACTTAACAGGAAAAGCACTGAACGTTAATTAGAAGTTTTAAGAAGAAAAGGGAGTTTTCTTGAAAAAGATGAGAGAGGATTGGACTATTACAGGAATAGCTCAAACTTGAGGGCAAGAAGAAACATGTAAAAACAGCACCAGTATGAATTGGAGGTTTTGGAGGCAGGGTAGCACAGTGATTCCTGAGCCTGTGCTTTGGAGCCTGAGAGACTTGAGTTCAGATCATAGTTATTTCACTTGCTGCTGCATGTCCTGCCAGCAAGTTAAATATCCTCTTTTATTTTCAGTTGTCTTCATCTGTAAAGTGAAAATAATAATGTCTAACTCATTGTGTTCTTAAAAGAATAAAATGTGGGCTTCCCTGGTGGCGCAGTGGTTGAGAATCCGCTTGCCAATGCAGGGCAGACGGGTTCGAGCCCTGGTCTGGGAAGATCCCACATGCCATGGAGCAACTGGGCCCATGAGCCACAATTACTGAGCCTGCACGTCTGGAGCCTGTGCTCCGCAACAAGAGAGGCCGCGATAGTGAGAGGCCCGCGCACCGCGATGAAGAGTGGCCCCCGCTTGCCACAACTAGAGAAAGCCCTCGCACAGAAATGAAGACCCAACACAGCCATAAATAAATAAATTATTTAATTAAAAAAAAAAAAAGAATAAACTGTGATAACAACAAAAAAGCACTTTTTGGAGTGCCTGGCACGTAAAAAGTACTACATCAATTATTCTTATTATTACTTTGCAGTAATTAGAAAATAGTATGAGACAGGAAATTCAAAGGAGAATGGCAAAGGTCACTGAGCGCTCGTAGGAATCAAAGCCTTTCTGGAAACTTAGGACATAACTCCGGCTTCAAGACACTGTTGAGAATGACCCCATGGTGTCCACCCTTCATGCCATGTCTTTCTCCAAACCTGCATACTGTCAATCCAGCATACTGTCAATCCAGCAGGGGAACAACAGCTCAGGACATCCACAGAGGGAATATAGTGGTTTAGGATTCTAGGGTGGGTGGGGATGAAAAGAAAACAAAATCCACTTTAGACCAAATCAGCTGGCCATGCTCAGGAATCCAACGGTTGGGGCAGACTTTTCCCTTTGTCCTGTTGCCCGGGGTTCTGAGAAGGCTACCCAGCTCCCTCTCCTTACACACCAGAGCAAATGCTCTGTAGTCTTTTGGATCAAGTAGATTCGAACGTTTTAGGGTTATCCTAACCCCAAGAAGTACAGACACTTTCTATATTGTCCTTCATTTGTCTCTGAAGCTGATGGGAAATCATTCAATTAAAACGAGCACGGCAGAATACATAAAACCACAATATGAGTTTAAGAAAATGAAAACGGCACTTCAAAGGCATTCTGAAGCCTCGTTTTATGAAATGAAATTTTGTTTCATTTCCACTGATTTCCTAGGTGAAATTAGGTGACTGTCTGGGTAGCATAATGATGATAATGGTGGGAAGCCATACATACTCGAATGACATACGTAAAGCTTTAATAAAGAATGAGAGACTCAGGGGAGTGCATTAAATTGAGTAATAATTTATTATTTAGAGACCTCTACCCATTTACTCATTTTTTCTGGAAGAATTGGCTCTTCCTCCAAGGTGTACTATTTTCAGAAAGAAAAAGGTAACTGTGTGTGTTCTGCATGCTTGTGTTGCAGTTAAGTGATCGCTTGAGTTTGGTGCCCAGAGTAGCCATCGTACCTGTGAACTGTCTCAGCTACTGTGAGGGAAAGAACAAGGTTGACAGGACTCTGCATGTCCTATAGGAATGCACTGCAATTATTTCCAATCACAATTAACCTGATTAGAATAATGGACAGGAAGTGTCCCTCTGTAGCTAATGCAGTTTGGCATCAGCTGACTGAAATCCTTTGATAATTTCTGCACAGATGGCTGGGCTGAATGCAGCACTTTTTAAATTATTATTTTCATGGTCTCTTGGTAGGCCAAAACCTCGACACCGACAACAGACCTCCCCATTAAGGTGGACGGCGCCAACGTCAACATCACAGCTGCCATTTATGACGAGATCCAACAGGAGATGAAAAGGGCCAAGGTGTCTCAAGCCCTGTTTGCCAAAGTGGCTGCAAATAAAAGTCAGGTGAGTGGTTTTTAAAAGAGCAGAAGTGAGGGCTGGAATTAGACCGTTCTCCTCCTCCCACCAATAAAAATACATCTGTTCCTATAATAATAATAACAACAATAATAATCCCTAGAGAACCTGTCGTGTTTTGCATTTTGCTCTACGGTTTGCTTTTATTCCCATCAGATTTCAGAATAGAGACTAAGTCAAAACCCAGTTTTTTTTTTCTTTTAAAGAAATTTTTTTTCAAAAGGAATCAGCCTTGAATGATTTCTCTCCTAATTCTGAATATTGCTATGTATCCTTTCTTTCTTTCTTTCTTTTTGGTATTTGAGCAAAGCTTAGTGTGTCCAAAACAGCATCTTCCTGAGACCAAGTTTTAGCCAGGTCTCATCACCTCTCTTATCCCCACCAGGGAAATGGATGAGTTTGTTATAATAACTGCTTTTCCTCAGCCCCAGAGACACCTTGCAATGTCAGGTGTTTCTTTTATGTATAGAATACAGTTGTTTTTCCAGGAGAAAACACACATCGGGGAGTGCAGAGTGAGTGCTAAAATCTTTAACAGAAAAACATAGACGCTTATCCAGTACAATTTTTCAGAGTGCTGGGATTGTGGGGAATGGAATGCTCCAGGGAAAAGGGTAGACAGATGCTTAGGTTTTTTATTTCTGAAAGCAGTAACAGTTGATGGGATCTACTCTGTTTCAATTCATTTAAAGGGACAACTACCGCCCTATCCTAGAATGGGTTAGGTTGCGGTGCCTACTTACTTACCCCTGGGTTGAACAATTACCCAAATGCAGGGTAGAGGAAACAAAAGTTAGTTAAAGCTTAATTTTGAGAGTCCTTTGATTCTGAGCTTGATTTCCTCTGTGGCCTTGCATGACAAATGTTTTCGTCCCTACATATGTAAATGGTAAAATGGTCCACCATCTCCCTAACAAATCTTCTGTTGTGTGCTATAAAGGAAGGAAGTTACTGAATATTGTATTAAGCAAGGTGGTTTTTAATGAAAATTAAGTTTTTAAAATGATAGTTAAATGCTATATTTATACTAATTATATGGTTTTGGGAATAACCTTTTTTACCTGTGGTTTTGCAGTAACCTGACTTAAGTTATTTTTCAGATGTTAATAAAAGGGAGAGCTGTAGAATATCCAGCAATTTCGAAGAGGATTGAAATATTGGTTTCCCATTTCAATTTTGATGTAGTAATTTTTCCAGATTATTCTTTCTCTCACAATGAAGTCATTGAAATACAGTTTGCTAAGATATAATGTCCAACCATAGTATGAAATACATGAAAAGAAAATACCATAGAGCTTTCTTAAACTGTTAAATGCATAAAATCCCGTGTACCACATGGCAAAATATAATGAGAGTTGGAGCTGTTAAACGAATAAAGCTGTTAAATGCATAATGCCACTTGGCAAAACTACTGTGCATTTAATGGTTTTCCACTGTGTAATAAAGGACATATGTGGTAAATGTGCAGTAAGTATAAAGCTACACAATTGATTCTGCAAACCTGCCCCTTAGTTGTGACTTGACATAAATATCAAAGTTTCACTCAGTCCTCCTTTTATAAGCAGCTTTCAAGAAAAACTGAAGGCCGCAGTCTGAGAACTTGACTCAGAATGCTTGTAATCTTCCTGTTGACTTGGCACTATTGCTTCTGGAAATAGTGATGCCTCCAGCCTCCCCAAGTAATTCAGGTGGCTGATTGAAAAGTGTGTTTGCCAGTTGGACAAACTTAGCTCTCCAAATTTTTGTTGCCTCCTGAAGAACTCAGTAGCCCTGCTTTTGCTGAATCTGGAGGAAAACATAGTACTAGGAATTAATATGCTAAAGGATGAGATTGAGCCTAAATGGGGATAAGATGCTTTGTTTTTCTTTTTTCCTTTGGGACAATGATTTCATTCTCATTTATGAATAGGGAACTTTATTTGTAAATAGCTGACTAGATTTGCAAATCAGGCATTAAGTTTTTTAAAAATGGCATTGCCAAACAAAATGAACTTAACTGACAGTTTCAAAGGCAATTTAACATAAGTTATTCACTCTACTTTGTAAGCACTACCAGCATTTGCTTGATAAAAAGCATACTTAGTGAAATCAATTGATGTGGTACTTTGCACATGTATTTGGTGTGTATCCATAAGATGTGTGTGTGTGTGTATGTATGGATTGGCTAAGAAGGCAGACGAAGAGCAAGGGCACTCCATTCTCTTGGAGGTGAAATTAGGAGAACCTTTAACAGGAACTCTTGTGAACTGTAGTGGGTTTAGAGCCTGGGAGGCCCAGTTCAAACATGTATAGTAACCCCTCCCCTTCCATTTTAAATGTCTTTTAAAATAGAAAGGAAACCTTCATAAAATCTCATTCACTGCGTGGTGTGAATTACTGTCACCATATTAAGAATAATACCTAACACTGCCTGTGTGTTAGGCATGCTTTGAATGAAGAGTAGGAAAAAGGGAGGAAATTTTTAGAGATTAAGGGTGGTGGGCCAAGATGATCCTTGAGTGCTGTAAATGTTTAGGGAACAGACATAGTTGGAGGAGGGGTTCAGAAAAGGAACTGAAAGAGTGACAGACGTTTGCAGTTTTGCCTGTGGTCCTGTTGGGGAAAACAGTATTACTGGAAAGTGTGTGTTTTCTTAGTGGGTGGGTTACATCAGGGCGCATTTGTAGGGTCATAGACCACCTGTTCCTTTAATTGGGCTTCAGCTCCCTTGTCATGGCCAGGCCAGTCCATCATCTGATTCCACTGAGTGCCTCCTATCTGACCCTTGCCCCTTTCTTCATGGGAGAGAAGTCAAAAACGTAAAGCAGGGGTAAAAATAAGAGGGAAAAGTATGCTTATGCACATTTCACCTTTTACTTTTGCTTCATTTTCAATTTAGGATCAATTTTAGGTGTTTTGTGTGTGTGTGTGTGTGTTCTGAAGACTGTTTTCCTTTTCTTTCTGCAGAATATTCGGATTACTGGTCTTCATGGGATAGGATGTACTATGGTCCATGGTTGTTCTCTGTGAACTAGGAGTGGGGGTCCTCAGTAGCAGCATAGTGCAAAGGCATATGGCATTCTCTGCACACCTTCAGTATGACCCTTACATACAAAGGGCCGCCAGGGAATGAGCGCCCCAGCATGCAATTTAAGTGGCTACGGGAACTCTTTGTCCCTTGATAGCTTCTTGTAATCTCCCTGTCCCTCTTACTCAAATTCTGTAGGGTTACTTTCCCCTTTCCTCCCCAACTGCAGCTTATCAAATGTGATCTGGGCAGTGGAAATCCAGTAGGGAGCGAACACAGTGACCGTGGGCACCCTCACTGCAGTCCTCCAGAGCCGGCCATGTGCCTTGTGACAGCATATTCAGCCACATTTCTTTCCTTTGACATCAGTTGCCCCCTTCCCCAGACATTAATTCACTGTTTCTCTCCTGCCCTCTTCTCTTTTTTATATTGCTTACAGTATTCAGCTCATGGAATGCTGAGGATCATCCGAGGCTGGTTTTCTTTTGAAAAGAGAGTGAAACTTTCTTTGTTATTTGTATACCCAAAGACCTAACTCTACGTATATGACTGTCTTTTCCTACTAGGTTTGGGTGAAAACAGAGTAGGCAGAGGAATGGGAAGGGGCTTATTTTAATCCCTGTTCTACCTAGCCCCCATTAAAAAAATAAAAACAAACAAATGAACAAAAATGTTAGAAGGGCACTGGGTTTGCTTTCTTGTTTCTTTTCTTTCTTCCTTTTTTTTTTTTTTGGCGGGGGTGGGGTCTTGCTTTCTATATTAGGAAGGTAGAGAGAATCTGAGACATTGCAAAAAGGAGAAATAGACAGCCTGGTTGTAAAGCTCAGTTGGTGGTAATGAAAGGGCCAACCCCAGAGTCTTCTGGGTTAAAAGAAAGGGAGTGATCTGGGAATAAATGGACCCAGAGGGGTCTCTGATGAGATGACATTGGAGGTGCCCCCATCTCCACCAAGATTTCAAGACCCCTGCCAATCCTCCAGTTCTCCTCCCTGCCACGCACACCTTCCCAGGCCCACAGGCTGCAGGAGCTACCACTGGGATCAGGAATGGGGGAGTCCTCACTCCTACTACAGAAGAGGGAGGGAGGCACAATTGTGATCCCACCGCATCTGGGGAGAAGGAGTTTCTGGCCTTCAATATACAATTCTGAAATCATTTCCTCCATAGAAGCTGTGTTCTTCATGGTGATTGGATTTCAATGTGTCCTGTGCTTTACGTACGTTAGGATTAAATAGATTTTGTGTAGTGACTGGCCTTTATTCCTTATCACTGTCTCACCAAAAAAAAAAAAAAATTCCGTGTTCTCACCTACTGACTTAACAAGTTATAATCCTAAATAGAAGGCTTCTTAAGCTTTAGATGTAGATTACAAACTCAGATTTTATGGACATTCTTCTTTATTGTAAAATATCTCCTTACAGATGATCTAATTTGCTTAACAGGCTAAATGATTTAAAATATACATGTCTTTCAGACATAGAGAATGGACTTGAGGACACGGGGAGGGGGAAGAGGAAGCTGGAACGAAGTGAGAGAGTGGCATGGACTTATATACACTACCAAATGTAAAATAGATAGCTAGTGGGAAGCAGCCGCAGAGCACAGGGAGATCAGCTAGGTGCTTTGTGTCCACCTAGAGGGGTGGGCTAGGGAGGGTGGGAGGGAGACCCAAGAGGGAGGAGATAGGGAGATATATGTATATGTATAGCTGATTCACTTTGTTATAAAGCAGAAACTAACACACCATTGTAAAGCAATTACACTCCAATGCAGATGTTAAATAAATAAATAAATAAACTAGAAACAAATATATACAGGTCTTCACGGCAGATCCTTTTATAAGCAAAAATACAGACAGACAGCTGTACATAAAGAAAAGTAATTGGTATATTACTTGGTTTGTTTCCTTCCTTTTATCGTTCTTTGCTATTGGAGTTTATATCACATTCAGTATATGTGCTAACATAATTTTTTCATTCAATCATGGGTTACTATATTAATCTTTGCTTTTGTGTCTCTTCTTAAAAATATCCCAGGCACAAGTTAGTTGTACATATTTCCTGTTTAAAGAAGTAGCTTCTATTTTATGATTACTTAAGTAAAACATCCTCGTTTTATTTTGTATTTTTTATTTTTAATTCTCAAAGGCATTTCTTTTCTTCTTTAATGTTATTTATTTTGAATAGGTAGCATATGTTCATTGTACAAGCTTCAAAAAGAAACAGAAGCGTATACAGTGAATAGTTCTCCTCCATCCCTCACCCCCTTAGCCATCCTCAGAGGCAGCCACTGCTAACATTTCTCCTCTATCTTTGGAAACACAAATGTATATACTTTTTTGGTCCCTATGCACAAATGACTAGCGTACTTTACATGTGATTCTGGTTGATTTTTTTCTTATAAATCTCAAAGATCTTGCCACGTCAGCACACAGAGCCCCTTCTTCTTTTAAGCTGCTGTATAGTATTCAGTGGCATGGATGCATCATGATTTATTTGACTCTCTTCCTTTGGCGGGTATGTAAATTGTTTCCAATCCTTCCATATTAAAAATGATGGTGTTTACATTCCGATTGACCTCCTTGCCAGCAATGCCCGAGGGTCCCAGCCCCTATACCCTCACCTAAGACATTTTAAATGACTCAGCTGACTACAGTTTTGGCAAATATAAAACATTTACAATAAACAAAAACAAAACAAAACAAAGCCCTGAACGACTGGAACCTCCCACGTCTCCCTCTCCCATGAGTTGGGCCCCTGAAAGTGAAGCTAGGGCTCCCGCAGGCAGGCCCCAAGCTAGTGGTCTGGTCTGGCCCCCCTGCACGTGCAGCGGCATCTGGGGATGGAACCGCACGCCGCCCTACTGCACTCCTGCCGGGGCCCAACTCCCCTCTGGGGCCTGTGGGCCCATGCAAGCGCTGCAGAGGCCCATCGAGGTGAGTGCCACCTGCCATTTGTGGGGCGGCAGGCGACAGGAAGAGACTGCGCACCCCCGAACTGTCACCTGCATGCCCCAGCTTCATTTTTAAAAATTTAGAAATTGAAGAAAAGTGTAAAGGCAAAAACATGAATCACCCATACTTCCACAATCCAGAGATAGTTGCCATTAACCTTTTAGAGTCTTCTAATGTGTAAGTGTGGGTTTGCACACGTGTGTTTATATCCTAGTTGGGATCACACTGTAATAAGACAAGTGAAAACTATAATTTTCTTAAGGTCAACTTTTCATGTGGGAGAGTAAATTTATGAATTATAAAATATCTTCAGTCTCATTGTTTTGTTTCTTAGCCTTTAGAAACTATTGCCCAAGGATCGGTTTTGCCACTGCACAAAAAGTGCTTTGACAGTTACCTTATTTATTAAGTTCTCTTTATGGAGATGGCTTTATTGGGGCTGGGATTGCTCAGGCTATTGGAAGTAAATGTTTGATTACCCCAATCCCTGGTATAAAAAGTGACAGGAAAAACTGGCCGTATGATGCTAGTTGGTGATGAGTTGGTGGTCTAAGTCTCACTTGCAATGCTTTTGCTTTTGTCGTCTTGTCTTCAGTGTGTAAGGCGGATTAAAATGAGGCATGTGGCCTTGACTGAGTAGCTGCCCCTTCCTGCTGGGCAGGTTTCTTTGGAACACATTTTGACAACCTATCAAAAAGCAGTTTCTATTCTTGTCAACTGGGGCATATATACTACAATGTCAGATCTGTCCACCAAATTCAAATGAAAAAAATTAATATATTTACACTACAATTAACCATTTTTAAAAAACTGTTATACCAAGTAGTGAAGAAGTTAGGCTTCTCAATATTCTCAAATGCCAAACTAAGTGGGCAGTCAATACAGTGATGCCTAAGCGTCAAGTTGAACCCTTCACTTTCTTCCTTTATCTCTTAGCATAATTCAAAGGATTAGATTCTTTTGAGAAGTGATCAACAGAAATTCCCTCAACATCTCAGTTTTTACATCAGTCTTATAATGAGGAATTGGGTTCTTTTTACCACTCCTGCAATTAATTGTGTTAATGTTTCATGCCCTAAAACTAGCCTTTATGGGAACCCATAATTAGATATCAATGAAGGTTAATTACAGTTTGTATGCAGTTCATAAAATGTCATATACCTTTATCCATTGCTAAAGTTTCTGTACTGGTTTTAAGCACATTTTTATGTACTGCAGAAACCCTTGAGTTGCATTATTTTGCCTGTTCATGACATGGCACCTTTAGGAACTTGCATTTGACTTTGAAGCAAATCAGGTTGACATATTAAAAGCCATCTTTCTGAACTCTACAGCCCTCTTTCAAAGATGACATTGAGTTAAACCATGGTTCTTACAGTTGGAGAATGTTGGTGCCTGTGAGTGGTTCCTACTGTTTTGCTGTAGAGACTGTTTAATCATCTTGCTTGGGACTTCCCTGATGGCGCAGTGGTTAAGAATCTGCCTGCCAATGCAGGGGACACGGGTTTAATCCCGGACCCGGAAGACCCACATGCCGCGGAGCAACTAAGCCCGTGCGCCACAACTACTGGGCTTGTGCTCTAGAGCCCGTGAGCCACAACTACTGAGCCTGCGTGCTGAAACTACTGAAGCCCGCGCGCCTAGAGCCCATGCCCCGCAACAAGAGAAGCCACCGCAATGAGAAGCTCGCGCACCGCAACCAAGAGTAGCCCCCACTCGCCGCAACTAGAGAAAGACCGCGTGCAACAACAAAGACCCAACGCAGCCAAAAAAAAAAAAAAAAAAAAGATCATCTTTTTTTCACAGGGCCAAGACTAGGGTTAGGCATGTAGGCTTGCTAGGTCTTCGGGTGCAAAATTCAAGGAGGCACACACTTTCAGAGTCACATTCCTTAAATTTTGCACATTAGTCGCTTGCTTGCCTCACTCTAGTCCCAGCCCTGATCTTTCAAACAAGTCTTATGCCTGGTTTTCTGCTGTGTCTGCTTTTTTTCCCCCCTGCACTTATGAGTTTTTGAGGCAGTGGGCATAATATGTAGTTTGGTATCATAGGTATGCTGGAATTTGGACCTGAAGTCAGGGACTAGAAGTGTTTTGGTTGTTTTCTCCTTGATATTTTAGTCTAGTACATTTTACTGTTAATATCTTTCTAGTATTTAAGTGGAGAAGACTCCAGATTCATTCTTTTTGACAGATATGGATGGTTTTTTTCAGGTACATGTTCCCATCTACGTGTATATGTATGTGTGTACATACTTATATAAAGTCATACTAAATCTCTGTACTATTATATAGCTATGTATAGCCCATATTTCTACGGTAAGGAAGGCAACAAGATTTTATGAAATCCCCTCTTGACTTGGGCCCTTTATAACAGAGGTTAAGGAGTTGTTCAGAAATAAAATTTTCATTACTCTCAATTACAGCTTCACTCTTTACAAACACATCCATAGAAATGTGAGACACATGCCCAGAGACAGCTGAAAATTAGTCCCCGTGAAAATACAGTTTAGAACTTAGTGTACAATTTTGAGAAATAAAAAAAGAAGTAGATCATTTT
The DNA here is from genome assembly GCF_949987535.1 of Balaenoptera acutorostrata. Taxonomy (NCBI): domain Eukaryota; kingdom Metazoa; phylum Chordata; class Mammalia; order Artiodactyla; family Balaenopteridae; genus Balaenoptera; species Balaenoptera acutorostrata. The sequence goes on along the minus strand of NC_080071.1, from coordinate 58,181,975 downwards.
TACTTATTACATTCAAGGTATAAAATAATTAACCTTGAACTGTAACCAAATGCTCAGCACAAATCTTTTTTCAGGTTTAGATGACCTCCTCGTCAGGGATTCATTGAAGCCCTTGACAAGTCTCCCTTGCAGTTGAGCCTTTTATCCATTTCAGTTTTCTTGATTAGGTTATCTTGAATCATTAGGGGGTTTATTTATTTTAATAGACACTTATTGGATTCATGAAAGGAGAATTCGGTGACTAAGAAACAAGAGCTGAATATTATCTGGCTCATTTCACACTTCAGAAGAGTCTCAACCAGCTGAAGAGAAATTCTTTCACAGTTACAAAAGTTTGTTTGGGGACTTTATGTGCTTCCGTTTAGAAAGTGAACTGCCTGTGGTTAATAATACGAATTTTCTTTTGAGACGCTCAGAAAACATTTCCTTTTGGTTACATATGCTGACATTTTCTGTATTGAAGATGTGGGTGAGTAAATGGCCTTTTACATTTATGTTGCAAGAAGCCTTGTGTCATTCTCCTGAAGAACTGTTCATTTGCCGACTTATTCATTCATTGGGGTTCCTAGATGGGCAAAGGGGGAGGGGGCTTCTTACTATTTGTAGATTGAGTTCACTCGTCAGCTCTGTGATAGGTACATCAGGGGGAACAGTAATGACTGTGACAAGGTCTTCCTTTCAAGGCCAGTACAACCTTACTTAACAGGAACAAATGTATTTACTACATCTCTTTTTGGAGATCAGAGCAGACTGTGAACTTGCATTTGTTTCTTAGCAAGTCCTGGTTTGTATTCGGTTTGAAATATTATAAAAACTAGGAAATTTGTCACTAACACAGAACTTAATTTTCTTTTTAAAGGAAAAAATATGGGAACAGGGACACGTTGGAGTTATTACCTGTGTCCTAGGGTAGGAAAACAAGTAACTTAGTACACAATGAAATTTCAGTACCACGGACAGGAACCCCACTCTTTCCATCTCCTTCCCCTCCCCCATCACTTAAACCTAAGGCTTGGAGCTAGGATTCCCATATCTGATGGGCTCTAAATTCAGACCCTGGGCTGTATTATTGTCTTCTGAAAGACCTCCTTGTTCATTTGAATAGTCTCAGCATTTGGTATGTAGTTTGGAGAATATGTCACTCATTTATTATCTACTTGAATTTTTAAACCTTTCAATATTTTTATAAGTGTAATAGATATTGTCCTTCCTCATTCATTTTCAATGTGAGAGAGCTTTAAAAATTCTCATTTGAACAACAACAACATACACACGCACACACACATACACGAAAATGGTTAAAATGATGAGAATAGATTTTTTTAAATGATTGATATAGTTTGGTGCTTATGATATATGTCATTTTTTTAAGAATGAAAACTTCTGGAAGATGAAGCTTACCAAGTATGTAATTTACCACTAGCAGGCTGCTGTGGGCCTTCATTGATACCCAGCAACATGATTTCACTATGAAAAAAAAAGATATCTAGGCTAGGGTAAGTGGTGTTCTTGACTTTATCATAGTCTTTTCTCCAAGAACTTCTTGTTAAAAAAGAAGGAAGGAAGGAAAGTAGGAAGGGAAAGGAAAGAAAGAAAAGAATTCTTTGTCATGTCAGTTTAAAAGCCTTCAATAACTCCCATGGCCCATAGGATTAAGATAAAATTCTTTGCATGGTATTCTTTATGACTTGACCCCCACCTCCATTTCTAGACTGTGCTTTAGCCCCACAAAGTTGTTTCTGATTCCTTTAATGTGATAATTTTATAAGCCCCTGCATTTGCTGATAATGTTATCTCTGCTTGGAATGTGATTCCAATCACTTCTTCCCACCTGGTGAAATTCATCTTTATCTTTCAAGGCCCCCCTTATGAGTCCTGTTCTCTGTGATCACATATTCCCTGAACTTCATGGTCAGAATTACCTCCTTAAGCTTTGGTGATCTCAATTAACCTTTTAAGTAAAAAGCATGGCTCACAGTAGATGGGTGATCAGTGCAAGCTTATAAACTAATGTTCTGAGAGACCTGTGTCACTGTTTGCATTTATATAATGTGGTAAATTGGATCACTCTCTTTTCTTTATCTTATTCATGCATTAGAGATGGGGGAAAAAGAGCCCTCAGAATGTTGACAGGGTTGCTTTTGAAAACTAGTGCTCTCCCCCAACACTAACTCTTTTAATTTGAGGCCATGAAACATTCGTCTGGGCTAATTTCTATGCACTCTAATAATTTCAGTTCAATCTATTGAGCATTTATTGAACATCTATTATGTGCAAGAAACTATACCCTGAAAATGCTAAAGTGAGTAAGAAATCAACAGTTTCCCTCCACCCCCATTAAGAAGCTGACTGTTCTGATAGGGATACAGGCATGCCCAGCAGTAACAAAAATAATCATCAAATTGTGAAAAGGTATAAGCAACATGCTTTCAAATTATGCAGGAGTGAGTAAGCAATTCTTACAAGAGATCAGCTGAGACCATGTCAGCTGAGACTTGAAGTACAACTTCTCATAGCGGGGCTAGAGGGTTGAGTGAGATTTTCCAGGAAAGGGAGTAACATGAGAAAAAGCATGAAGATGGGAATATACCAAGCCTATTCAGGGACTGTGCGTAATTCACAGTGGCCGGAGGACAAGGTCCATGGGGAAATTGAGGGGAGATGAGACCATGAAGGAAAAACAGGAGCCAATTGTGGTTCTTATTGTTGCCTCTTCTAATGCTCTTGAATTGTGAACTAGAGGTGTCTCATTTAAGTAAACCCTCAATAAAACTATCAGTTTACTAAAAGATAAACTATGGGGTTATTATTCATCTTTCAAAAAGAAATAATGATACCTTTCTTCAAGTAGTAAGGATTCCTAATACATTTACAACATTATTTGCTTTGTAAATTTAGATTGATGTACAACTTTGTAGGAACATGTGGATTGTAAACAAAATATATCTTGACTGGTGTGAGTGTCACCTCACCTGCATAGTTGAGCAAAGGTGGTCAGAGTTGTTTTTTCTACTGAGGGAAATATATTTAAGAGGCTGATGAGATGACTAAAATGAGATGTTAATAGGTATTATTTGCTTATGCCCTGAATGCTTGGGAACTCTTTATCCATTGATCACAAGGATGTAGCCTTTGAACTTACATTCTTTTTTTTTTTTTTTTTAAAGATTTATTTATTGATTGATTGATTGAGTGATTGCTATGTTGGGTCCTCGTTTCTGTGCTAGGGCTTTCTCTAGTTGCGGCAAGCAGGGGCCACTCTTCATCGTGGTGCGCGGGCCTCCCACCATCGTGGCCTCTCTTGTTGCGGAGCACAGGCTCCAGACGCACAGGCTCAGTAATTGTGGCTCACGGGCCTAGTTGCTCCGTGGCATGTGGGATCTTCCCAGACCAGGGCTCGAACCCGTGTCCCCTGCATTGGCAGGCAGACTCTCAACCACTGTGCCACCAGGGAGGCCCCTGAACTTACATTCTTTCTCTGGGTTCCGATTTTGAAGGTAAAAGTGTTTTAATCATAAATTCCTTAGCATCATTATACTTAGGTTCCATGTACATTTTCCTATGTAAGTTCCAGGTATTCTCTGTATTTTTTTTTAACTTTTTATTTTGAACACATTTTAGACTCACAGATTTTGGAAAATAGTACAGTTTCCATATATTTCTCACCTAGCTTCCCCTAATGTAACAGCTCCATTACCATAGTGCAGTGCTCAAAACCGGGAAGTTAGCATTGTTTTAATACATTAACTAAACTGAAAACTTTATTCTAATTTCACTAATTTTTTAAATTAACATTATACTAAATATTAATAGTATTTCCACTAATGTCCATTTTTTGTGCCAGGATCTCAATCAGGAACCATATTGCGTTTAGTTATTTATCCTTAGTTTTCTGCAGTCTGTGACCATTCTTCAGTCTTTCCTTTTTTTTTTTTTTTTTTTTTTTAAATGATCTTGCCACTTTTAAAGAGTACTGATAGGTTATTTTGTTGAAAATCTCTCAGTTAGGGTTTGTCATGATTGGACTGAGGTTATGCATTTTGGGCAAGACCTCAGATACTATGTTGTGTCCTTTGCAGTGAATCATATCACAGAGTTCATGGTTGTGAATATGTCATCACTGGTGATGTTGACCTTGATCACTTGACCAAGGTGGTTTTATTCTTTGCACTTTGACCCTGATGGCTAATCATTATCTGTTGTTTCTGACAAATAACAAGGTAATAGATCATGGAATGTGAACCTGGAAGGGAACTTAGAGATCATCTTTTGTAAACCCCTTCTTTTATAGTTAAGCTTCCAGAAGATCCAAGAGGGTAACCACTTATCCAAAGGTCACCCAATAATTTAATGTCAGAGCAGGAACTTAGCAGTTTGGTCTCCAAATTGAATATTCTGTGCTTCCTAGCTGTGCTCTGGCACATGTAACTTACTTAGCCTCAGTTTTCCCATACTAAAAATGCGAAACTGACTATATGAATATTCAGCCAACCTTTGGTCAAAGCTTACAACCAGACTAAAAGAGAAATCACAGCTAGCTATATACACCACAGTTCCTTGTGCCCGCTCACAAGGCTGGCCAAGGCTGGAAATCAGATGAACTTCTGTATCAGCATGTCCGAAATGAAAATAATTCTCCTGGAATGCTCCACATAACACATAGGGAGCAACAACAAAAAACCTACTTGAGATTTTAACAGAAAAAGGAGATTTGTTTATTAATAATTCATGAGTTCCCATTGAACATGCATGACAGAAACAGTGCTATTCAATAGAGAATACTGTCATCTGTCACTGTTTTATTTGACATTTACACTTTTTTTTTTTTGCCTGATACTGCAAAACTTTCTTGGATGGCATGCAAAAATTATATAAATGAAAAAAGTCCCAATGTGGGGACTCTTTATCTCTTCTGTGATGGGTTCACTCGGTTACATACGTGTGTGTTCAGGCAATGGCGTGGCACTTTCTGGCACATTCACTAGCCACCAAACAAGCTAATAAGACACACTATTGAGAAAACAGAGATAAGCATCCCAAGTGGGCTGGTGGAAGGATCATGTGAATAAAAAGATGGAGGATGAGATGGGAAGTGAGGTGGAAGAATAGATTTCCGGGAGATAAGCGTACAGATCCGTGGAGTGAGCAAGTGAGTCAGAGTGAGGGGAAAGCGAATCATGGCTGCCGTGAAGAAAACTGACAAAAATACACTGCCATTTCCGATGCAGAATAAATATTTATAGATGGCATCAGAGGAGCTCCACCCGCAGGGAATATCGGCATTTAGTAGAAGAGCAAGTTAGAGTTAGGAGCACCTTGCGGTTTTGTGCCACTGTTTCTGCTCAGTAGGTTAGTTATTATTTATAAAAATCACAGAACCAGCTGATACATTCATAAGCTAATTATTGAAGCAGCTGGGTACACATGGTGCAATATGTCCAAGGCTGTGAAGTATCACAGATTTCTTGGGGCCTGCTGTGGTGAGGGTGCTGTTGAAGGCTCCATCCCTTAATCTGATCAGCCAAGCAAACACTTTGTGGGGAAACTAGATTAATAACCCTCTAAATACCATGAATGTGCTTCGTCTTCAAAACTGGGTTCCCTTAAACATGCTATTAGCTCAGCTCCATCAGGGATTTGAGGAAGTTCTCTGGTGCCCTAAGAACAGGGTCTTGTTGCCTACCTCCCTGTGCCAGAAATTAATTTGGTTTGCTTATGTCTGCACACATGATCACACTTGTGTCTAATCTGCTCCCTAATAGCTTCAAGGTCGGGACCTTGCATGTCAGTGGGCAAATTGAGCTCTACACTTCTTAAAGACTGATGGCAGACAGCACACAGTCCATAACGAGGTCTGTAGTTTGTTCTAAGTGGTTGTAATGAGTGCAGATTATAACAGCGCATATAAATCAAACGCGGCAATGAATGTTGTGCGAGACATTCCGAGTATCATAAGTGGAGATACCACTCAGCTGTCACCTGTCTCCTTTCAAGCTGCGGCTTCCCACAATGCAGTTCACTCCTCATGCGGAACAGCAGGTGCTGTCCTCCTTAAGGTCTGGGTATCTCAGAACTTCATCTTTTAACAGATGCAGGTTTTTGTTTTTATTTTCTGTTAAACGATTGGTCTCCATGCTGTAGCCTCCCCTGGGAGATGTTAAACATACCTGTTTGAAACATTTGAAAGAGTTCAGCTGGAGACTTACTCAGATCTGTGAAAAGACAGAGAAATAGGAGCTTACTTTTTCCACAGATGGTTTGTTTTCCATTTCAAGAATTCTTTGCTGTGTACAAAGAAGCCCTTGAGGAAACACTTTGGGACTAGGAGGTTTTTAAAAATATAATTTATTTTCTGATAGGGATAAAAATTTAATCGTCTTCAATTTTCATATATGTTGCACCTTGAAAATCAACCATTACCTGTCTCTCAATTGAGTTGGAAAAAAAGAAATCTATGAAAATACTTGGAAAAACATTTCCAAGCAAATGATTAGATATCTTGTTTTCATTCTTCTTCCTAACCCTCTAACTCTCCCCAGCTCCCAGTTTATTGCAAGAAAAGATCAGGTCTGCACAAATGTGGCCTCTCACTTGTAAAAACAAGGCAGTGTTGTGTTACAGATTAGTTTATAAATCCCCAGTGGCTTCACAGTTCAGTGCCTACAGCTGCTGCAGATGGGCCTGGGTTTTTGTCTCTTTGCGGTGCTGCAGCCGGCAGTTGAAGGAGAAAATGGAATGATCAGGTTATTAACATGGAGGCCGCGAGGAAGAGGCTGCACAATGAGAACAGCTGGTGTTGCTGTCTTGGCTGATGCAGCGGAGATAATCAAATCTTGCCTTTTTTTGGGTAAAGGCAGAAGACACAGTGGAGCGTTAGACAAACAACAGCTTATGATATTATAAGGGGTTTTTATAATGCGTGTCAGGAACTTTCATTGGCTTACAAGTTATGATATAGAATTTGTTGAGGTTCGGGATTTAGTTTTTACAAAGTCGTTTGTGTTTACTTATGCACCTTTTTAGAAAAATTCGTACTCTTGCAGGAGGCGTGATGTGGGACAGTTCTTGTTTTAAAAATTAGCAACGTAGCTTGGAAATGATGGGTTAGAAAGCTACTGGGTAAAATATTTTGACATGAGTCAGTGAGCGATGTTGACAGCATCCTCTGTATTATTTTCATATAATCCATCATTATTTGCATTACATTTTCTTTCTTGTGCAGTTGCAAGAGAACATCCGGATGCCAGAGTTGGGAGGCAGACATTTGCAGGTGTGACCCGTCCGACTGCCTACCTTCCTGCAGGTGTGGCTGAGGCAGGAAGGTGATGGTTAAAAGGGCCTGGAGCCCATGGCATTCAGAGATTGAGCAGGGTTACAGTTTTTCATTCTAGCTAAGGTTGTTAGGGAGGAGTTATTGATAATTGTGAGACTATTTCCTCCCTATTTATACTTAGGTATTTTTTCTTCTTTAGAATTTGCCATTTTGCAATACATTTTTGTTCATCTTCACTTTTTTTCTTGGAATGGAGTACTATCCAATTGGGTAGTTTTTAAAAATTGTTGCTGACCAACATGAATTACTCTTTCTGAGAATTGGATAGCTACAATCTTCCTTGAGTATCTTTTACAAAGGAACTGTAAATTAATTGAGAATATATTCAATAGGAAGGGTGATAAGATAATTAATAAAGACCAGAGATTCTCAGGTATTGGTGTAACTATATGCGTGGTCATTGGTTGGTTTTCAGAGTTGTCAGGCTGTATCACTATTTTCCCAGTTTGGTGGGAACAAGTTTGACGTAAAAATATGATAAACCGGTATGGTTACTTGACTGCACTCAAACCCCCCTCTGCTGCTCTGCACTCTGCAGGTTAATTCAAGTGACCTTCTCTGTTTCTAGGGCTGGCTGTGTGAACTGCTCCGCTGGAAGGAGAACCCCAGCCCAGAAAACCGCACCCTCTGGGAGAACCTCTGTACCATCCGTCGCTTCCTGAACCTTCCCCAACACGAGAGGGATGTGATTTATGAGGAGGAATCGAGGCACCATCACAGCGAGCGCATGCAGCACGTGGTCCAGCTTCCCCCTGAGCCAGTGCAGGTGGGTGTCCCCTTCTCCCCGAAACCAGAACAAAGCTGTTGGTGCCAGTAGCCGTGAAGGGTCAAAGGGGCATACCACATCACCTCCCCTCGGAAGGTGTCTCATGCCATGTCCCCCAAAACAGAGGGCCCTGTTTTCACAGTGGACACAGTGTGTGTGTGTGTGTGTGCATGTGCACACATGCTCTCTCTCTCTCTCTCTCTCACACACACACACACACACACACACACACACACAAATGACTGAGAAGTCTAATCCAAAGGCAGCTGCTTTCCTGAGAGCATTTTACTTGTGGGATTGTGAAGCCAGAGAACTCATGGAGAATTAAATCTCCCAATTAGAAACCATAGTTCATTGTTTCCATCAGTTCATTTTCTAAAGAAAAAACTCTGAAGTAGCCAATGAATTGATCCAAAATTCCTCAAGGAATATTTCATTAGGCCGAGGAAAAGAAATATCCACATGAGCTAGGGAATACCACTGAACTCAGTTGAACCTTTGAGAGAAATTGTGACAGATCTTAGTAGTTTTTAGATGAGTTCCTGCTGTGTTTGGTTTCCTGTCTTTTAGAAATCTACCTTCATTTGGGTTGCATGTTTTGTTTGCTTAGATTTTTGCTCTCACTGAGAGAAATAATATTTATTTCTGAGAGTCATTGATCTTAACTACCGACGCTTGCTGTAGCCTAAAGTCAGTTACTTTCGGGAAGAAATATTAATGAAGGTTTCTACGGTTACACCTCTTCGAGTTGTGCCACAAATTGTTTTGTTGGACTGTGAGACTTGTCCTCCTGCCCAGTACCACCAATCCCAACTGCCACCAAAGAGGATCCTCTAAGGCCTGTCTGAATCTCCTTGTGCGTAGCAAGAAGAGGGCCATTGAGGCAGGAGTGCATGCACGTGTGCACATGTGTGTGAAGAATGGGAGATGAGGATGAAGGAAGTGTGGGGCATGGGGTCTTGATCAGAGAGCATAGGAGAGGTGGTAAAGGACACAGTGAAATGCTCTGCCTGAGGTTTCCTGTCTCCTTTCCCCTTGCTCCACCCTCACATCCCCGGGGGAGAAGCCAGAAGCCAGTGGGACCATTATATCACTTTTCATCCAAATATTGACATCTCAGTCAGTGCTCTCATGCTCTCATTGGTCACTTTCCACAGTCATGGAGTGAATCGCCCAGATCATTAGACTCATGAGTTCATAGAGCTATAAACACATGCAGGAGTCTCTTATAATATCCACAGTGAACTCAGAGGGGAGGTAAAGAGGGGTACTTGGTTAATAAGTGGGAGAGCCCACTGTCCAGGCTCTGGATTAGTGCTTGGGTGACTCATTCCCCAGAGATGAGCCCCAAATCTTACCCTTCAGGACCAGCCTTCCCTCTCTTGTCCTTTCCTGGCTGGGGCCTCATCCAAACACCAGGGCACCTCCTTATCGATAATTAGACCAATGTGCTGAGTCACATGGAGTGGTGGTTTTTAGATTTTGGGATTTAGTAGAAATTAAAATTAAAGAGGGGCACATTGTAGGTTCACCAACCTTTTACTTTAGAAAATAAATTTATTCAAAAAATTCAAGGTGGTGGAAGTAAGAGCAAATACTGAAATGGAATGTACTTTAAAAATATTACTTTGGCTGAATTAGAAAGACCATTAAAATTAGTTGTTATAAAATATATTTACAAATAAAACTTAATAAAATTGTCTAAGTAAAAAAAAAATTCAATGGGCACTCACATTTGTTATTCATATACTTCATACAATAAAATAACAAACAAATTAATGAAAAGGATAGCCTTAGGCAAAAGATCTTACAAATGTATAAATTCAGTCATATGAAAAACTCACCATCACCCTTGTTTTTCTCATTTTGATGTGAATTGATCCAGACTTCTGTGTTGAACCAACACAGGGCCAATGACTAGCTTCAGGAAACTACTGACTTTGTGTGGACTTTTCATTCAGGGTCCATCTTAGTCAATCCAAGGAAGCTGGAAACAGAACAGGAGTGAAAAAAATTGATTTATTATAGACATTAATAGCATTTCTTTTTTATCATAGGATGATGACAAAGTTGAAAATTTAGAGAAGTTTGAGATAAGAATACTAATACCTGTTTTCCATTAAAATGAGGACCTCCCTTCATTTGGATGATGGCTCTTGTATATTCCTGTCTCCACTCTGTCCAGAAATTCTCATCTCTGTGAGGTCCCTGTGTTTAGGTAGCTAAAATGACATTCAACATTATATTTTGTCTTTTAACTCACCATTCTGAGTAAAGTAAATCTTAGAAGCAGACAGCCAATTGATTTATGAGTTTTATTACCTTTTATGTGAGTGTGTCAGAACTAAAGTGTGCTAACAATATTTAATGGCTAAGAGTCACTCTGTAATTTTCCTTTTTAGTTTTAAGCAGTCTGTGGCTATTAACATTAACTTCTGATATCACTAAGAGAATTCACTTATTTTATAAAAGGTTATTCCTATCACTCTTTCCTCCCTAAAGAGTTTACAAATAAGGTAATTTTCTCTACACTGACTTTGTCTTAGCCATTGACCTTGATCCCATAACAACTGTGAAACTCTCCAATACATCACTTTTTTTTTTTTTTATGCCATGCCTGTCTCAGTGACACTGCTTTGAATGCTGTATTTCTCTTTCATGATATGAAAAGTGAAGAGAACTTGAACTAACCAGCAAAACTCGTGAGACTGGAGAATAGAGTTAGCACAGCCTCTGTGACTTGGGAAGGACTATATTCAAAACGGTCCCAGACTACTTAAAAATGTCTGTAATTGTCCAGAAGTTAAGCCATTGGACTCAGGGTTGGGATTCACTTGTGCCTTTGTATCAATTAAAATTTTAGGAAGATATAATTGCTTACATGTTTTAGGAATTTAAAAATTCATATGTTGGTAATACTAGTTTGGTGACGTTACATTTTGTCTAATTAGGCAGAAAACACGCCATTTTTAAATTAAAAAATTTTTTAACCTCTTTATTGGAGTATAATTGCTTTACAATGGTGTGTTAGTTTCTACTTTATAACAAAGTGAATCAACTATACATATACATATATCCCCATATCTCCTCCCTCTTGCGTCTCCCTCCCTCCCACCCTCCCTATCCCACCCCTCTAGGTGGTCTCAAAGCACTGAGCTAATCTCCATGTGCTATGTGGCTGCTTCCCACTAGCTAGCTATTTTACATTTGGTAGTGTATATATGTCCATGCCACTCTCTCACTTCGTCCCAGCTTACCCTTCCCCCTCCCTGTGTCTTCAAGTCCATTCTCTACGTCTGCGTCTTTATTGCTGTCCAGCCCCTAGGTTCTTCAGAACCATCTTTTTTCTTTCTTTTTTTTTAGATTCCATATACATGTGTTAGCATACAGTATTTGTTTTTCTCTTTCTGACTTACTTCACTCTGTATGACAGACTCTAGGTCCATCCACCTCACTACAAATAACTCGATTTTGTTTCTTTTTATGGCTGAGTAATATTCCATTGTATATATGTGCCACATCTTCTTTATCCATTCATCTGTCGATGGACACTTAGGTTGCTTCCATGTCCTGGCTATTGTAAATAGAGCTGCAATGAACATTGTGGTACATGACTCTTTTTTTTTTTTTTTTTTTTGACTCTTTTTGATTTATGGTTTTCTCAGGGTGTATGCCCAGTAGTGGGATTGCTGGGTTGTATGGTAGTTCTATTTTTAGCTTTTTAAGGAACGTCCATATGTTCTCCATAGTGGCTATATCAATTTACATTCCCACCAACAGTGCAAGAGGGTTCCCTTTTCTCCACACCCTCTCCAGCATTTATTGTTTGTAGATTTTTTGATGATGGCCATTCTGACCGGTGTGAGGTGATATCGCATTGTAGTTTTGATTTGCACTTCTCTAATTATTAGTGGAGCACCCTTTCATGTGTTTATTGGCAATCTGTATATCTTCTTTGGAGAAATGTCTATTTAGGTCTTCTGCCTATTTTTGGATTGGGTTGTTTGTTTTTCTGATATTGAACTGCATGAGCTGCGTGTATATTTTGGAGATTAATTCTTTGTCAGTTGCTACATTTGCAAATATTTTCTCCCCTTCTGAGGGTTGTCTTTTCATCTTGTTTATGGTTTCCTTTGTTGTGCAAAAGCTTTTAAGGTTCATTAGGTCCCATTTGTTTATTTTTGTTTTTATTTCCATTTCTCTAGGAGGTGGGTCAAAAAGGATCTTGCTGTGATTTATGTCATAGAGTGTTCTGCCTATGTTTTCCTCTAAAAGTTTGATAGTGTCTGGTCTTACATTTAGGTCTTTAATCCATTTTGAGTTTATTTTTGTGTATGGTGTTAGGAGTGTTCTAACACCATACACAATTTCATTCTTTTACATGTAGCTGTCCAGTTTTCCCAGCACCACTTATTGAAGAGGCTGTCTTTTCTCCATTGTATATTCTTGCCTCCTTTATTAAAGATAAGGTGACCATATGTGAGTGGGTTTATCTCTGGGCTTTCTATCCTGTTCCATTGATCTATATTTCTGTTTTAGTCCCAGTACCATACTGCCTTGATTACTGTAGCTTTCTGGTATAGTCTGAAGTCAGGGAGCCTGATTCCTCCAGCTCCGTTTTTCTTTCTCAAGATTGCTTTGGCTATTTGGGGTTTTTGTGTTTCCATACAAATTGTGAAATTTTTTGTTCTAGTTCTGTGAAAAATGTCATTGGTAGTTTGATAGGGATTGCATTGAATCTGTAGATTGCTTTGGGTAGCATAGTCATTTTCACAATGTTGATTCTTCCAATCCAAGAACATGGTATATCCCTCCATCTGTTTGTATCATCTTTAATTTCTTTCATCAGTGTCTTATAGTTTTCTGCTTACAGGTCTTTTGTCTCCTTAGGTTATTAAACTGTTAAATATGGGTGAAATCGGTGATTATTAAGAGTCTCTGATGATGCAGCATATTAAAATGCACACAGAAGTCCACCCCACTTGTGGTCACAGAAAGGTACCATTTAAATTTCTTTAAGTAGTTAGGGTACGCTGTTCCCCAATTTTTCTTAAATTATAAAGATATGAAGTGGTGATCTTTGTGCATAATTACTCACCAGATATAGTCTGTTAAATTAGGGCTCCACAGATGTACTGGATAAAAGAAAGAGCTTGGAATCACCCCCTCCCCATTCAGTGCTTTCTGTGATGTTGAGAAGTCCCTTAGAGTCAGAGCCTCTTTCCTCACAGAAGGAAGGAAAATTTTCTTGCCCTTTGTTTGAACGTAGTTTACTAATTGCTAGTCTTATATTGTATGCAGATGTGTTTCTTTTTTTTAAGCCCATGAAAGGTTTGAAAAATTCAAGCCCACATTTAGAAATTAGGAGATTTCATTTAAAATCTGGATTTCACGTAACAATCCAGAAATTCAGAAGATCTGACCCACTGGGCCACATGGCTGGAGCTGACATACTCTACTCAGGGCACACGCTTGCCATCCTGCTGCAGGATCCCCACTGCCCACATGCTGTTTCCATGTGCATATGTCCCATCCACTTTGTTCATTTAGGCTGCTCCTGTCCCGTCACTCTGTCCCAGTGAGGCCAGCTTGCCCCACAAGTCCTACATCCGAAGCTGTCACACTAAAGCCACACACGCCTTTGCCCTGTGCTTCTGATTTCTTCCATGGTAGCCATTGTGTGCCATTTATTTTTATAATTTTAACACCTAACAATCCTTGAAATGCATATTTGATGGAATTTCCCTTCAGGGATGAAGCTAGGTTATAGTTGGGTTTGGGGCCGCTAAGGGGTATAGTCGGCCCCAGAGACTTGGGGGTCCTGGAAGAACGAGATGTTTTTTCCTTGGGAATTCAGGTCTCTCCAGGTGATGTAGATTTGATGTCATATGGAATTATCCCATTTCTCCAGTTTTCCTTCTGATATTCTAAATCTCTTTCAAACCCCCATTTAAGTTCCTGCTGTCTAAAAGGTGATTTTCCAGGCTCTGAACACACTTTGCAAACTAGATTCACCTACACTATGGACCCTCAGTGGGGGCAATATTGCCCCAGGGAGTAAAAATTGATTCTTGGGGGCATAAAAATCTTGTTTACAGTTGTTTATTGCCCTCCAAAGGGACATAGTACATAAAGAGATATTCTGTATATCTGGTATTAAAATTTCATGATGCAGGGAAAATGATTAGGAAAAAATGCCTACAAAGGCTCCTTTGGGGAATAATAATGAAAAATAAATGTTGCAAAATGCTAATATACGTAATATTTCTAGTTCATGTATAGATAGCACAAAGACCAACATAGGTGAGATGAAATGGTATGACAAGCTAAAACATTCCATGAAAAAGGTGAAATAAATTCCATCTTTTACACCAAAAGGTTGGAGACAAAATTATTTCTTGTGGTTGTAGTGATTTTACCCCTAGTGGTTATTATGACCTGAGGCCCTATAGCGAGGGGATATCCTCAACTTAGAATCAAAAACTAGTTAGGTCAGGGTATTCATTATTACCAACTCCACTTTACAATTGGGAAAACTGGAGCAGAGACGAAGAGCCTCGCCTGAAGCCAGGATCGCCAGCTGAATGAAAACACAGGCGTTTTTGGCATTCAATCTTTCCTCTGACTTCACTCTCAGTGCAGTAGAGAAGAAAGGACATTGCTCATGCTATGACTAGGTCACTGAGTGGGGTTGATTGGGAAGCATTTGCCAAACTGTTCATGTCTGTGTAGTTTGTGCTTTATTGCTTTATTATATTTCCACCACAGTGTTTCCATGAGTTATTTTGTAAGTTCAGGAATTCTGAGCTTGCTGCTATGTGGTTTCCTGACAAGTACTTGTTTTAAAATTCCATGCCGTACACTGAGTAAGAATGTGAGACCTGGTGGATGACCGCTGACACCAGCTTTATACTTCAGCTTGTCTGGATTGCCACCCACTCAGGGGATTCTCAGCATTTTCTAAGCTACCGAATCCCTGTGCTGATGTCAACCAGTGGTTCTCAACCAGCGGTGACTTTGCCCCCATGGGATATTTGGCAGTGTCTGGAGACATTTTTGATTACTATAACTTGGGGATTCTACTGATATCTACTGGATGGAGGCCAGGTATGCTGTCAAATGTCCCATAATGCACACGACAGCCTCCCCACCAAAGACTTATCTGTTCCACAGTTGTCAATAGTGCTGGGGCTGAGAAACCCATGTAGAAACCCCACCAAGGTTGGGGGGGGGCAGCATCTACTTTCACATGTGAGAAACTGAAGCTTAGAGAAGTTTAGTAACCTGCTCAAAGTGGGACCTTAAATCCACATTAGTCTACCTTCAGCGTCTGACTTTTTTCTCTGTGCCAGAAAGAACTGCTAAACATGCAGCAGCCAGTCTTCCCTGAATACTTGCCCTTAGCTGTCTGATATTAGGCAAAGCTGTTTATGTACATCATTTAATTTTTAATCATCCTACTGAATAGATCTAGTTTTGTTAGCTTCTTTTTTACAGGATATTCAGTGCTGTGAAACCTGTAGCTCATTGGTGTGATGTCAAAGAACTGATGTGACTGAAATGTTCACTTTTTGTTAAGCTTCTTCGGCATTTTTGAGGTAGCTTTGGAATGTGACTCTCATTGCTAGTGTTTAAGGGTATTTGAAATCTATGATTATGATTAAGCCCTGAGAATTTGATCATAGCTTTCTGCTTCAGCTGTAGGTATATTTTGATTTGTGAATTTGCTTTCAAAAGGACAGTGTCTAAGATTATAAATAAGCTAATTAATTAATCAATTAAGGATGTTTGCAAATTCTTTAACCATGTTACTAGAATTTCTCCCATTTTGGATTCATTCCAAGCTCCTATTCAAAGCCTGCTATCTGAATGTGGCTCTAGAGGTTTGAAACTCTACCCTAGTTGTGAGGAAATGTGCAGATAGACACCTGCCATTTTAGATGAAGTATTACAGCAGTTGGGTATACGTAGGTCCTCAGTTGGGAAAACTTTGGGAGTCCCTGACCATCAGTCAGGACCCACACTAGCCTTTTTCTTATTAACATTATGCTATCCTGCATGCATTTATTCAACTTGGAGAGCGTTCCTCATTTCTTTGTTACCAGTTAGCCTTTCAGCACATCCAAACTTTTAAATTTGTCACCGGGAATATAGAAAGATTTGGAGGTTATTTACAACTAACTCTTTTTATTCTAGAACAGGGACATTTCTATCTTGGGTTCAGCTTCTTCCAAAGTGTAGTGAACAGGTTTTTCTTGGTGGTGATGTGAAAAAGTTGAATAACCTCCATAGAGTTGCTAGCTGATAGATTGGACATTAGCTATGGCTTTGTTTTCTCTAGAGATTTAAGCAAGTTGCTTGTCTACTTTTTAAATTTAAAGTTTCTTAAAGTAATTTTTTTTCTTTTGCAAGACATAGAAATTCCGGCTTAATTATTGGAGATATATTCAAAGAAATTGAGGGTGAAAGAACTTCATGAAAATCCAGGTGTAGGACTGTGATTATGGGTAGGTTTCTCTGAACCTGGGACTTGTAATTCAGCAGCTGCAGTTCATGGATTCACCCCCTCCTTTGCAATTCTGGATATAACATACCCCCTCCCCATATCAGCTTCTTCCTGCTATCAATCTTTTTCTTTCTGCTATCATCTGATTTACCATTTACTCTATATTTGTCTACCATATGACTTCTGCTTACTATGCATAGTTTCTCTGAATTATAATTCTACCTTCTCAAAACCTTGGCCTGCCCACGTCCTCTGCTCTACCTCATGACTTTTTTGTATGCCTTTATGAAATCCAGCTTCTGTTACCCACTCTTATTTATTACTTTAAATTCTTATAAGAGAGAAATTGGCTGGTCCACCTTATCCCCATGAAGGCAAACTTTCTTGACACTTAATTTCCAACCAGTAATGTGAATGCTTAATTTGGAAGTCACTGCATTTTAGAGAAAGAGCTTTGTTGGGCACAAGGTTAGAATAACCTCAAGGAGCATGGGAAGTAGAAAGCTAGCTGGCTGCAGACCACCTACAGGTAACATGTGAATGGTATGTCCTTGGGCTGGAAAGTTAAGGCTGTTTAGGAGCCCTGCATTTATCAGGATAGATGGTAGCAGGTATGATTAACAAGTCTAATATAAAATTCTCGTATCAAGGGAGATTTATATGACTTTTTAAATATAAAGTGCTGTGGACATGTAAGCAGTAAGAAACTAATGCCTAAGAGTGATTTTAAGTTTGTGTGTATCCAAAGTATTATGCCTTTATATTTCATTGCAGTTTTTCTAACATTTATCATGTACATCCATGCTTTCAGGCACTGTGCTATAGATCCTGATAGGAATTAAACTTAAAATTTTATAGTACTCTGTTCTGGGTCTGCCTATTTACTGCTTTAAAGCAGGTTCAACATTTTACCAGGCTTATCATTTTAATAATTGGAGTTAGCTTTCTATTTCTCATTCTTCATGAGAATACACTGGTTATTCCAGTGTTTTTGCCAAGCAGAGCTTGCCCTATGAGTGCTAAACCTTCACAACACACCACCTTCCAAATTAAACATCCAGGGTTAGCTATTGGTTGGAAGTGAAATGTCAAGCAGCTGGGTTCCACTTCTCCCAGTCTTTTCCTGTCCTGTGGCAGCATAGAGAACCTTGGTTTCCTGAGTAGCTTGCTCTTCCATAATTGCTGTGTTCTTTAAATAATAGTCTAATTGCATTTTTGAGAGGCAGCGCAATCCCTTCAGCTCATGCTGTGGGTTACTCATATACTCCTTGTTTCTCAGATCCTAAAACTGAGTAGAAGGTAGTTTGCCCAATGCCACTCTGTAGGTGAAGGAAAGAAGCAGGATTAGCTGTGTCACTTACATCAGGACAAATACTCTTCACTGATATGAGTTTCTGCACTGCTCAGTGCTCAGAAACCACTAACATCACTAATATAAATTACATTTATATATGTCTGTTTTTAAAGGTTTTGGGACAGCAAGGTACTCCTCATATATATTGTCATATTCTTTTCCTTCTGGTAAAATTAAAGTAAGAATATTATAAAACCTTTAGCACCGTGGCCTTTTCTTGATGGTCTGATAGAAAATGAGACTAAACATAATACTTTTGGACATAAAGCTTAGTTGTCTTTTAAAAAATATGTATTGCTTTGGAATAGTTAGAGAACGTTCTTGCTATTGTTCTATTGGCCAACTCAATGTGGCTATTTTCTCCCTCCCTCCCTACTTCCTTCCTTCCTTTCACTCTCCTTTCTTTCCATAATCTGAAACATCTGAAACACTTTTTTTTTTAAGCTGAGAGAGCTTAGGGCAATGACTAATAAATTTTGTGATGGGGCAAACTGATTAAATATGAGCGATGTGGAGCAAATTGAGAAAGAGAGGCAAAATAGACCAAGTCAGTGCGTTCACGTGCATCCTGCCTTCTTCCCCACCCACAGAAAAAACAACAATAAACTTAAACTAAGGCATTTGTGGACATTGATGTGTCATTGTCCTAATGAAGGGCCTTGCCATATTTCATCTGTGAGAAGGAAAATACCTTCCTTTATACTTTTATAGATATCTAGCAAAGTCTGGCTTTTGGCAAGGATGATTAAAATTGACAGATAAAACTGTTTTCAGACCCAAGCTGCAGACACAATTGAGAGGTTGCCATTTTTATTCATTTATTCAACAAATATTGGTTGGGTTCCTTCACTGTGCCAGGTAGCATTCTAGGCATCACGTATTTAACAGTACATAAAACAGAATTTCACACATCTAATGAGCAGCTTTCCCCTTTACTCACATATATTGCATTTTTAAACAGACTTCATTTTCCCTCTGGCTGCCTTGCCTTAACCTAGAATTCAGACTACGATTTAGTGGAATCCATAGATTGTATTCCTTTCTCCAATCCCAACCTTGGGTGCCACCTCTGCCTCAGTTTTTCCAGCTGTTTCCCGAATGTACTGGGTAATATCTTTAAAACACATAGAGCCTCTCAGAGATGACATTATCTTAAAAAAAATGTTTGAAGATACCAAAGCTAACAGATCTTCTGAGTCTATTCTCTAGAGTCCAAAGAACTTCATCCATGTGGAGAAGCCCTTCTCTGCAGATGTCCGTTTCTGTTGCTTCTGCAAAGACAATGAATACCTTTCATATCAACAATTAACTATGAATGAGAAGCATTCCAGTAGAAATTTTAAGGAGATAGTGAGAAGCAGCTCCCGTAGTCCTTGAACAACACATTTTCTGCCACAACAAGCTCATTATTAAGAGGGACTAGTTCACACACCTGACCCTCTAAAGGCCCCAGCTTTATCAACACCAATGAGCCAGGTGGTTGGTTCAAAACAATGAATTAGCCCATACCCCAGTGCCAAATAATAAGGTTGCCACTTGGAGAAATCACCCTGGGTGGAGAGAGAGAACATGACCAGGACAAAAAACGAAGTGTCTGTCTGTGTGGTCGGGGTGAAGTTAGGGGTGGAGTAGACATGCTTATTATTATCCATCTGTTTTTCATCAAAACTGTCTTTAAAAATGCTACTTGGGTCACTAATCTACATATGCAGTTCTTTGTAAAACTCTGTTAATCACTTCTGTAACACATTAGAATCCACAAAGTTGTGAAGATGCAGTGGTGATGTTTTAGTCTCTTTGGTCCAGTATTAAATAAGCATTTACTATCAGCAGCTCTGTACAGGCTCTGATAGACTTAAGGGGAATGAAATTTCCTCTGGTCTTGAGTCGCTTGGAGGCCACCAGGGAAATGAATACAGACTTTTGCAGAACAGGCTATGTATTCGTAGGTTGAGCAGAGATACAGAATTTGCTAAGATCTTAAGACAGTCTTTAATGGGTCCCACATACTGAAAATAATAATGGGTGGTTTTTGTGTTAAGTGACTCAATTCCTGGCATCACGACCTGGAATTCTACCTCTTTCCCTTCTAGATAAGCAAGTAAACAGAAGAGGAAGTATGTATGAATAGTGTCATTGTAGAATAGAATCAGTTCTAATTTACCAAAATCAAAACAAAGGTAAAAACGTAAAACATTTGCAAATTTTACTATTGATGGTAACGAATTATTTAAAGTGTAGTTCATGACAAATGTGTCATGAACTCCATGATTGAACGACACAGGGTTAAGAACCTAGTGATAAATATAACCATTTGATTTTAATTTCGAAAAATCATGATGCCTTGCTCACATAATGGTAGAAACAAACATAAATGATTCTTTTGAAGTCAGCACCTTCTGATTATAATTTTTAAAAGCACATATAAAGTAGATGACTGGGATTTGCTTAAATCTGAGTGTAGTTGAAAAGTTCTTAAATACAAAAAATTTTTCTGTATATGTTTGTTAACCCCTAAGCCTTTCTATTCAGTGTTTCAGGAACTAGAGCATCTTGTAAAGAAAGAAACTACTTTCTATTTTCAATGAACCTTTGACCAAATGGGAAAAAAGATGATAAGGTAAAGAAAAGGGCCTGTAAGTGACATTGACTCCAGTCACAGGGCTGTGACCTTGGACAAGGGGTTTTATCCCTTAGAATTTCCTTTTACTGTTTCGTAAACAGTTATAACCTGGATTAGGTGATCGCAGAGACTCTTCCCACCTGAAACACTCATTCTGTGAGTTGGTTCATCTATTTATGATCCCCATTTGAGTATTTTCATGCAAATGTAAAAAACAAAAAATAACACAAAAACACATGGCCCCTGGGAGGTTTACATGCTTTTTGGAAAAACAAATTAGCAACAACATAACAAATTATGAACACCTTATATGGGCTCAGAGAGATCCAGTTGATTTTCTTATGATTGATAGTTACGACAATTACAAGAGAAAGCCAGCCACTGAGTTTTAAACTATCGTAGCCGAACCTACCTACTGTGGCTTCTCAGCTGTTTCTGTTTAGTGTGGAAATCTAATGTAGCTGAAAACTACTGCTGATTTTTATTAAGTTGAAGTCTAGAACTTCCCCTTGTAATGATAGACAAGCATACTTTCAATTAAAGGAAAACTGCCAAAGTCCTGAAATTCATTTATTTTATTATTACTCGGTTTAACCCTAGAAATGGGAGATCAAGCAAACTAGACAGATTTGACAGTTCCGAGGTCACAAGTTCAATTTCCTCACAAGTTGTTTCTAGATCGAATTCACTGTAAATCATATAGCCCTTCACCTTTTGATATGGAAGCTTTTAGGGAATTGTATATCACATCAAGGTCATCCTAACCCCTTTGGGGCTGGGAAAATGACAGGTAAGTTGGGCCAGGTGAAGGAATTCCAGTGACCAAGTCTGGAAAGCACAGGATAGCAGATCAGGGTCTGCTGGAGTAAGCTTACACCAGTTAGCAGGAACTGATGGTTAAGTTTTCAGGAATTTTGGAAGCTGGTTTTTACACCATTAGTAGAATGGAACTGGCCATGGTTGAATTATTCACACTACAAGAACTGGCAAATGATTCAATTGGAGCTTTTTTTCTGTAGAGAGTCAGTTGTTAAACATTTACCAACACAACACTGAATAGACTCCAATTAGCTTTTTTTTTTTTTTTAAAGCTCTGTGGATATCCATGTATTTATTTTTCATAAGTAAGACATGCCAAAAACCATTGTATGAAAGAAAGGTTTAGGTGTTTCCATAGCTGAATGGCTGATTGGTATTACAGCTAACTTGATCACCCAGGTATCAGAAATAGTTATATATTTAAACAGTCGTTGTTTCTACTCTTTCCTCTTCATGCTCTCCTTTAGTTTACATTTATTGCTTCATGTTCATGGCATTTGTCTTTGTATTTCTTTCTGTATGTGGTATACAAGGCTAACTGAAGTACCTGGTTAGATTCATTTTGCAGAATCAGAGCCATGTAACGTAATGAGTCCAGAGTCTGGGATTCCCTAGTGCCAAACACCCAACAGATTTGGGTAGAACACTGGGGAAGTTATTTTAACAGAGTTACTTTGTTAGATATGATGAAGTGAACACTGACAGTGCACTCCAAAATAGGAGTCGATTATTTTTTTAAAAGTACTCTAGACTTAGGGAGCTAAAATCTATGATGTGAATGCTTAAACATATGTGGATATGGAAAGGTCTTTTTATTTCTATTATGATCTAAATGAACAGAATGTGCCAAAATGAGCATATACTGTTTAAGTGCAATATATACATGCAAATGATTTCTTAAATATAGTTTTTCTCATTTCAGTTTTTTGACAATTCATGTCAACAGTGTACTCAAAACCGTGGTACTAGAAGAGCAGAAAGGGAATTGTGGTCGACCCATGTCAAATATTTCCATGTAGGTATAATTTAGGAGTATACTTTTGAGAGAAATCCTTATTTGAGTTTGTGCTTCATGTGAAATGAAAGCCTCCCAAAGAGATAAAGCTAAAATAGTCAAGCAGTGTGTGTAGTAAGTTAATACAGTCATTTCCTTAGTAATGAAAGGAGAGAAGCAAATTGACGGATTCTTTTGCTTGTAAAACATAATCTGGATCAAATGCATCAGTATGTTCTATCAGTTGATGATTCTTTGATATGTCTTTATTTTAGAACTACTGAGGTACCAGAGGAGAAGTTTTCTTGTCACTTTATTTGCAAGAAATCAACCAATTTATTTTGAGCTCCTAGAATGGATATGCTAGAGATGGCATGCTGTACTTTGATGATCTCTTCACGTTTGCATATGTGAAGCACAGTTGCCCAGTACACTCTATGAACATGTAATGTCCTCTGTGTTCTATGTCACCATTACTCACGTATAGAACGTGTATGTAATCAGTTCCTATTTTATGTCACATTCATCTGCATTTGCAGCATTTCAAAGACTAGTCTGAAACATCTTGGCACAGATGGGGAAAGCAGAGTTGCTTATAAGTTCCAGAACTACAAAGACACAGATCAAACATATGATATTAATAAATAGCTTGGATGGGGGGAGGGGAAGGATTAAAAATTAGGTTATTTATTTAGAAAGTTGAAGGTCTCCATTTGTGATCATTACTCTGTTCTTGAAAGGAAATAGGTGCTGGATTTTGTGTTTTATTTTTTTGCTCCAATCCTCACGTTTCCCTCCTCCCCCTTCCTCATGGTTTGAATTAAAACCTAAAGACAGACTGAAAGAGTATATATAACTGCAAAAAGGATGTGGTAAATCATGGCAGAAGTTTGTGATCTCACAGACATGGTGGTGTCAGGGGCTGAAGACCAAAGGCGAATCCTTAGCTTCCAGTGGATTTACTTGAAATCCCTCACCCTTGTAGCCTATCATGGATAATAGCATATCATGGATAATTACATTTTTACAAACGGTAGAGAAAATCATTTTGACACACACATAGTATTTTCTAGCCAGACCAGCTTTTCAATCTTTTACAGCTTTCATGCATGAAGGCTCATATTTTCTTTGTTTATTTTTAAAATATTATCATTAATAATAGGTTTGTTCTGCGGTCAACCTCTGAGTAGAAGATACTGAGGAAGACCCTTTTTTCCCTATTTGCCCTAAGTCAAACATTCGATACCTTTTCCTTTGTAGAAGTTTGTGTTACTCGTGTTTTTCATTTAAAAAGTTATGGCAACCAAATTTTCATGGAGATTTTTAGGAGTTTTGGTCATTTTTCAACTTATTGCTATGTGAAACAGAATGAATTATGTTTAATGACCAATCACTGGGGGGGGAAAAAAAAACAGAAGTCATAGAAGAAATACTGTCATTGACTTTGCACTACCATGAGATGATGTGAATTCTGACCAGGTGAACCTAAAGAAGGCTGTCCCCATTAGCCACTTAGCTGCTTCAAAATTCCAGGGCCCAGAAAAAACTGGGGGACAATATTCACTTTTCTTAACCCTTTCTGATCAGATGTGGTATTTCATTTTGAAAATGAAATTAATTCCCCTGAGGCCTTTGCAACTTTAATAATACACAATAAATAAAATCATATCTAATAACTCAACGGTTTCATTTGGCACCATCA